>NC_135413.1:1317634-1617634 GCF_051991245.1 Festucalex cinctus
AGGATCTTTTAAGAAATGCAAAACGACTGTCTTACTGCGTCCAACCTCAGCAGCGATGGCACGTTGTGAGAGGCCTTGTCTATGCAGCTCAACAATCCTGCCACTTTCGAAGGTAGTGAGTTTTTTTTTGCTTTTCCCATCAAAAGGTCTTGACAGTGTGATTACTTGACAGAAAATGACATGGAATCCAAATTTTTGCACAGATTTGGGCTTTTAAAGGATGTGGTCTTAAACTTTTGATCAGCCTATTTCAGTGAAATTGTTCTTTTCAATAAATTGCCTGCTCAAAACATTTGGTCTCTTGTTCCCATTCCTTCTTTTTGCATTCTGAAACTCTACTTAGAACCTTCTTAAGATACAACAGTGCAAAATGCAAATTCTTGCAATTTTTTAACTGGTCTTAAGATTTTGATCAGGAGTGTATATATACACATACATATATATATATACACATACATATATACACATACATATACATATATATATACACATACATATACATATATATATACACACACACATACATATATATATATATACACACATACATATACACATACATATACACACATACATATACACATACATATACACATACATATACACATATATATACACATATATATACACATATATATACACATACTAGAGGTGTGCAAAATTTCCGATTCTTAGATTATTCACGATTCGGCCGTGGGACAATCGAGAACGATTCACAAACGTCCAAATTCCGATTATATAAATATGCCAAGGGAAGCGAAACGAGCGAAAAGTACGCGGAACTGAAACGCAGTAGCGCGCGCGGTCTTCGGGACGCTTTTTGGGACGGACCGAGAGTACACATCCACAACTCACGCCTCGAGATTCAAAACAACAACAAGCATGGCTGAGCTGACCAACCCACCTCTTCGTGAGATCAGACCTGCTCCGAAAAGGCAAACAACTTGAGGCGGAAGTATCAGCTAGCTGGCTGCAGTGCGTCGGTTAGCGTTCTACAGGGCGTCGCGCAGTGATACGAACGAACGAACAAAAAAGTAGTGGCTGGCGGTAATGGCGTCTGACTTTATTCAGAAAAGAGTATTGTGATGGAAATGTATCACGCTTTTGAAAACAAATAGTTTTTAGAAGAAAAACGCTTTATTTCCGAGACCCCAGCCATCTTGCTGGACTATTTTCTTTTTTTATTTTCTTCTCGTCCAACGTCGAACCAGAACTGGTGTCACCGAACGCTGTCAGAAAGAAGTCAGTGCTGATCGCACACACGGGAGGTGAGGATCAAATTGAGATTCATGTTAAAAAAAGCCGAACGATCCCATTAATGTTTACACGTTCATGTTTACACAAGTTAAAAAGCAGAAAAGCACTTGAGGGTTTTTTTTTTTTGTACCTCTGAGAAACTTTAATGTTTACATGTTCATCTTTACACAACTTAAAAAGCAGGAAAGCACTTTTTTTTTTTAGGCATTTGTATTGAAGTAGTAGTTCACATTGTCTTTCATTTATACCTCAATGCACTTTTGAGTGGATAAAAATAATATATTTTTGCTCAGTGCTATGTTTTATTCTGTTGAAGACTGAATATACTTAAAAGCTGTTGTTACAGAATGAGGACTTGAGTATTTTATTTACTGTTTTGAACTGTTAACTTGATACTGAAATAGTAGTTTATGTAGGCCTGAGAGGACTTTTGTACTATTTTTGTAACTAATGTACGAAACATTAAAAGCACAAAAATACATTGTTTTTTTTCTGCTGCCTGGGGGGGAAATCAATAATCGTTTTATAATCGAATCGTAGCCTCTGAATCGTAATCGCAATCGAATCGTGAGGTGCCCCAAGATTCCCACCTCTAACACATACATATACATATATATATACACATACATATATATACATATACATATATATATACACATACATATACATATATATATATACACATACATATACATATATATATATACACATACATATACATATATATATATACACATACATATACATATATATATATACACATACATATACATATATATATATACACATACATATACATATATATATATACACATACATATACATATATATATATACACATACATATACATATATATATACACATACATATACATATATATATACACATACATATACATATATATATACACATACATATACATATATATATATACACATACATATACATATATATATACTAGGGGTGTCACGATTCGCCAACTCCACGATTCGATTTAAATTTCGATTTTGGGGTCACGATTCGATTTTTTTTTCGATTTTTTTTTTTTTTTTTTTTTTTTTCCGCTCCCCCACTTTATAACACAGAGGCATATGCTTCTGTAGGCTAAGGCTAGTCTATGATCATTGGTTCTATTCATTGTACAGTAAATCTTATTTCAAAAGATCGGCTACATATAGGTGATGCAATTTCCATATTATTTTTGTGTAAATTTATGTAATTTATGATAATTGACATTAGGCAGGAATGATCAAATTCAAAGAATTTATTTACAATATAAAGTTAACCGTCTTGTTCTTACTGAAGTGTAAAATAAAAAATAAAAAAAACAAAAACAAAAAGTCACAGTGGGTGCCTGCCATCTATTGACTGTTTTTGGTTACAACAGTGTGCTGTGCGTTCCTCTTAAAATAATGTGCAATGTGCAACAACAACAAAAAATATATTGTATCCAAAGTCATGGAACAAATACAGCCTGAACAAACTATATCCCAACATTTACAGTTGCTGGGCATACTGTAGCGTGGTTCAAGTACACTAATTAAATGTTTGAATCCAGCGTTTTCCAAGGCTGCAGGTCTGCTGCTATAAATAGACCTATGGATCTGGCGTTTCGCGCGAGCTGAAGTGTGTGGAAGTTTCACTGTAAATGAGGATGAAATAGTTGGTTGGACCGTTGTTTTCCCACTTCTAGTTGAATTTGATAAATCTAAATCTTTGTGATGCCTGCGTAAATGTCCCGTCATGTTTGTCGTGTTTCCCGTTGTTACGGCTGGCGGCTCGGGCCCGCCGCCGGCTCCGCTCCCCTAGTATGTATGTGTGTGTTTGTGTCGGCTGGTGCCCGTATAATGGTACTTCAGTTTGAATGCGCCAGCGCGACACTCTGATTGGAGGACTGTGCCAGCGCGACACTCCGATTGGACGACTGTGCCAGCGCGACACTCCGATTGGACGACTGTGCCAGCGCGACGCTATTGTGTATCCGTGTATTATACCCCTATTGGTTATTGTTGTTTCTCCTCCGTTCTGTCAGTTCTGTCAAATGCGGTTATTATTTGTTCACCTTCCACTTTCACTCCCTTGTCAAACCCCTGCCTGAAATTTCAATTAAAACTACTCAGATGTTAAAGTCGACCCGTGTTTATCTACTCTATATTTTCTGTTATTGTGTTACTTCCCTTCCCCTTGACGAGCCGGGCGTAACACCGTGGCCGAGTACAGTACGCGCACATAGCATATCTTGCAACTGTGGTCTTTTTATCGACAACGTGAACGTTGTGGACATAACTCACCGGGAACGCAAAATGTTTCCAAACTGGTGACGAGAGAAGCGGGAGCGGCTTGAAGCACCATTGCTGTGTCTGTCCGCGCTTGCCATCATGACTGCAGGAGAAGTCAGCTAACAAGTGCCGTTAGCTAGTAGCTGAATGGCTGCGTCTCATTTGCTTTCCTGGGAGGTGGCGGTGGCGGCGGTGGCGGCGGGCGGCGGGCGGCGGGCGCGGGGGGGGGGGGGGGACATCGAATCGTGTGTCCTCTCTTCTATTTCGATGCTCGAAATCGTGACGTAATTTCGATCGATTTCGATAAAAAATCGAAATCGTGACACCCTTAGTATATATATATGTATATGTATGTGTGTATATATATATGTATATGTATGTGTATATATATATGTATGTGTATATATGTATGTGTATATATATATATGTATATGTATATATATGTATATGTATATATATGTATATGTATGTATATGTATATATATGTATGTGTATATATTAAGGGTGTCACGATTTCGATTTTTTATCGAAATCGATCGAAATTACATCACGATTTCGAGCATCGAAATAGAAGAGAGGACACACGATTCGATGCCCCCCCCCCCCCCCGCGCCCGCCGCCACCGCCACCTCCCAGGAAAGCAAATGAGACGCAGCCATTCAGCTACTAGCTAACGGCACTTGTTAGCTGACTTCTCCTGCAGTCATGATGGCAAGCGCGGACAGACACAGCAATGGTGCTTCAAGCCGCTCCCGCTTCTCTCGTCACCAGTTTGGAAACATTTTGCGTTCCCGGTGAGTTATGTCCACAACGTTCACGTTGTCGATAAAAAGACCACAGTTGCAAGATATGCTATGTGCGCGTACTGTACTCGGCCACGGTGTTACGCCCGGCTCGTCAAGGGGAAGGGAAGTAACACAATAACAGAAAATATAGAGTAGATAAACACGGGTCGACTTTAACATCTGAGTAGTTTTAATTGAAATTTCAGGCAGGGGTTTGACAAGGGAGTGAAAGTGGAAGGTGAACAAATAATAACCGCATTTGACAGAACTGACAGAACGGAGGAGAAACAACAATAACCAATAGGGGTATAATACACGGATACACAATAGCGTCGCGCTGGCACAGTCGTCCAATCGGAGTGTCGCGCTGGCACAGTCGTCCAATCGGAGTGTCGCGCTGGCACAGTCCTCCAATCAGAGTGTCGCGCTGGCGCATTCAAACTGAAGTACCATTATACGGGCACCAGCCGACACAAACACACACATACATACTAGGGGAGCGGAGCCGGCGGCGGGCCCGAGCCGCCAGCCGTAACAACGGGAAACACGACAAACATGACGGGACATTTACGCAGGCATCACAAAGATTTAGATTTATCAAATTCAACTAGAAGTGGGAAAACAACGGTCCAACCAACTATTTCATCCTCATTTACAGTGAAACTTCCACACACTTCAGCTCGCGCGAAACGCCAGATCCATAGGTCTATTTATAGCAGCAGACCTGCAGCCTTGGAAAACGCTGGATTCAAACATTTAATTAGTGTACTTGAACCACGCTACAGTATGCCCAGCAACTGTAAATGTTGGGATATAGTTTGTTCAGGCTGTATTTGTTCCATGACTTTGGATACAATATATTTTTTGTTGTTGTTGCACATTGCACATTATTTTAAGAGGAACGCACAGCACACTGTTGTAACCAAAAACAGTCAATAGATGACAGGCACCCACTGTGACTTTTTGTTTTTGTTTTTTTATTTTTTATTTTACACTTCAGTAAGAACAAGACGGTTAACTTTATATTGTAAATAAATTCTTTGAATTTGATCATTCCTGCCTAATGTCAATTATTATATATTACATAAATTTACACAAAAATAATATGGAAATTGCATCACCTATATGTAGCCGATCTTTTGAAATAAGATTTACTGTACAATGAATAGAACCAATGATCATAGACTAGCCTTAGCCTACAGAAGCATATGCCTCTGTGTTATAAAGTGGGGGAGCGGAAAAAAAAAAAAAAAAAAAAAAAAAATCGGAAAAAAAATCGAATCGTGACCCCAAAATCGAAATTTAAATCGAATCGTGGAGTTGGCGAATCGTGACACCCCTAATATATACACACATACATATACACATACATATACATATATATATACACACATACATATACATATATATATATACACACATACATATACACATACATATACATATATATATATACACATACATATACATATATATATACACACATATATATATACACACATACATATATATACACATACATATATACACATACATATACATATATATATACATATATATATACACATATATATACACATATATATATATACATACATATACACATACATATACATATATATATATACATATACATACATATACACATACATATACATATATATATATACATATACATATACATACATATACACATACATATATATATATACATATACATATACATACATATACACATACATATACATATATATATATACATATACACATATACACATACATATACATATATATATATACATATACACATATACATATACACATATATATATATATATATATATATATATATATATATATATATATATATATATATAATGGCGGTGTCATCCCAGCTGCCACTCAGCCTCAGCACCCAGAAATCCATGCACCAGGTGGGGTACCATGGTCAACCAAAGCATGCTAGGAACAGCAAAGCTTCACTCTAATTTGGCTTGTCGGCGGTCAAATCTCACTTGCTTCCACCCAAACCCGGAAATGTAGCGTGAATGAATTCCAGCGCGAGTACGTGACATCAGTACGCTGGTTGTGCCTACATTCCTGCGTTCAAGTGTGCCATGGTAAATTATCAACACATCTACCCCAGCACAGTCACAACTTGCTTTGGACGTGTTTTGGACCATGTCACTGACTTAACATGAATCGGCGCAGTCACTGAGTTCACTGATTCACTGACTCTCCAGACATCTAGAACCGTAAAATGGATATATTATCTCATAGGACCTCCACGATTCACGTAGGTAACCTATTTTGGATTTAAGATGGAGAATTTCGCCGAAAGGTGAGGGATTTTCATGCCTGAGATTGATTTTTAAAATGTGTGGACAAGGCCTAAGTTGCCGACCCCTGTTTTATGGGAATAAAAATTGTGTTATGATGTCAAGCTTTGTTTCCATTGTGGTTAAGAGATTAACTATTCACTGGTTCTGAGGCTCCCATATTCAAATAGTTTTACGATTACTGACCTTTCAAGGTGGCTGCCCACAACAACCTCTTTCAGCTCTACTATGTTGGGATGTCGGAGCCGCAGCAATAGGGTGATCTCTCTGAGGCTGCTGATGGGAATCCCTGACATGCAAACACACGCACATTCTTCCAGTTTTAGCACAAATGCATGCAAAAACTACAAATTACAAATACTTTGAAAATACTGCTAGTATGGTGTTGAAAAATTAACAGACAAGCACATTCCTGTGGAATTACCATCTTTTTCTTTATCCATCCGAACCTTCTTCAGTGCTACTATTTCATCATATTTGGTGTCACGAGCACGGTCTGTAAGAAAAATGGTAACAAGTGATTTTACAGAGGAGCTTTGAATAAGAACTGCATCTTCCCTCCAAGATATGTAAATGACTTACAAACAATGCCATAGGTTCCTTCGCCTATCCGGTTGAGCTTTTCAAAACATCGAACACTTCTACACCTCCCAAACTAGGATAAAAAGAAGAAAGTTAGCATTCTGGACCATAAAAAAAGGCATTAAACTGCCTCAAAAACAATGTCATGATTCATTCATTCATTTTCTAAGCTACTTATTCTCACTAAGGTCAAGGGTATGCTGGAGCCTACCCCAGCAGACTTGGGCCTGAGGTGAGCAATGAACTGGTCATCAGCCAATCACTGGACAACTATTCATCTATCCCCATGCAGTCACGGGGCGAATATGCAAACTCCACACACAAAGGCTGAAGCCCAGATTCGAACCCACGACCACTGAACTGCGAGTAGCCCTGGATGCAGAGCCACACTCCGAGGCGTGCCGCCACGCGGGGTGGACTTAAACATTTGACTCCGCCCACATGGATTTTACAAAATGGTTTAAACTTCTTTAATATTTAAAAAAGAAAAAAAAAATAAGTTTGCTGATTTAATGATGCGCCGTCTTAATACGTAAAGTTATTTTTTTAAACACATTATGGAGTAGGGGTGTGAATTGCCTAGTACCTGGCGATGAGATCCATATCACGATTCATAGGTCACCGATTTGATAACGATTAATCAGGAAACTAATCTATAAGTTGATTATAGCGATTTTTTTCGACTCACATTTAGAAAAAAGTATCTGTAAATTTGTACATGTACACTGTTAGATTTGTATTAATCTGAAACTTGAGGCTTATAACCGTGACCCACTGTACACAAACAGTTTGCAATCTGTTTCACATTTGAACAGCATTGAAATAAAAATATTAAGGCTGTATGTTCCATTAATATAACATTCTTTAATATAACATTCTTTAATGCTTGGTGTGAACCTGCTAAAACAACTGCAGGACACTGCAGGGCATTAAATGTAAAAAAATAAAAAACATCCAAAAGGATGTAAAATACATCAATAAATGAAGTTATAAAAAGTAAATATTGTTTTCTGCACCATTGATACAATTTGCATAATCAACTCAAAATGTCTTCACCACAACCATAGGAGAGGAAAAAAAAAAAAAGAAAAGAAAAAAAGATGTTCAAGACTTTTTTTCGAACACAACAACTGTACAACATTACTTTAGTGCAGTGCTTCTCAAATAGTGGGGCGGGCGGGGCGGGGCTGCCTGGGATGCAGAGGAACTGACGGGCTACAGTGGAAATATGTGGATGGGCCCCTTCATGGTCCATCCACTAATTGAGAGGATCACCATTTAGGGGCAAGGGAGATTCCATCCTAAACTTCTTCACCTCATCTTCTGCGGATTCTTGATCAGTTTTTTTGTTTGTGTCGTTACTGTGAGCGGTGAATGTTGGACCAAGGAGATCAGCTCAAGCACAAGATGCTCTGGGTCTCTTGATGGTTGGCTCAATGATTGGAGCAGGTCCATCTTGATCCTCTTCTACATCCTGAAAAAAGAAAGATTTTCAAATTCGTATTAGTACAAGTAAAACCACTTAAACACAAGTACAGAACAGATTACTAATGCAACTAAGGTGTACAATGGAAAGCAAGCACTATACCACCTATAGAGTTAATATGCAAGTTTTTTTTATTAAATTTACTTACACTGTTCTTTTCCATCACTGCCAACACAGCATCAGTCAGCCTAGAGTAGATGTGGGCACTATCTCAGTCAGACAGAGAGTAAATTCTTGAAGCGTGGATCCACTGCAGATGCCATGCAAAGTGTCTCCTTCTCATTGGCATATCTTTTTGACATATCTTGTGCTATTACTCTCTTGATGTCCCTAATTGTATCTGAATCTTCAGTTTTCTTCTGTGCCCATGATCAGCTTGGCATGAATTGGTGTAATGACTGACAAAGTTTGACAAAGTTGGCATGCTCTCCTCAGACATCACTAATGTTGCATCCTTCATTGGCTTCAGTGCTTTCAGTATCTCCTCTGCACGTGATGTCACTTTCACTCAATGTAAATACTTCCATTTAATTCTTTCTCACTTCATTGGAAAGGAGTGCTGCAGCTGGTTGCTGCTCTAAATATCTCTCAGTCATGTCGTAAGAACTGTTCCATCTTGTAACATCTGTAATTAATCTATGGTTTGGTAGCTGCAGTTGGGCTTGTTTGACCTGTAGCTGGTAACTTGCAACTGTACTCCGCCTGAAGAATCCAGTAACACTGCCATACCAGTTCAGTGAGTGAGTGATTGTAGTCTTGCCACGAGTGATTCACAATTTGCCAAAGAAGGAACTATTCACAGAAACGCCACTACTTCCGTGCTGGCGGGGACAAGCTTTCATTATCATGTGTTTCTCCAAGCTAACGGCCAATGTGGTGTCCGTCCACGTCCTAGGTTGGAGGCAAATGCATAAAAACAAAATAGAGCGAGTGACAGTCTCTCTCTCACCAGCACATGACTCAACTCAACTCAACTCATAAAGCGCTTTAAGAACAGGCGTTGCTGTATACAAAGTGCTGTACGTAAACATCAGTTTTGCAGTAAACAAGAACAAAGCAAACATTTTGAAGTGTGAATACAGGTTGTTGTTGTTTTTTTACAAGTAAATACATTATACATCAGTGAACAAATAAGAAGTAGTGAATAAAGAGATAAATAAATACGGTTAATGTACAGGTTGATGTTATTTCCTGCTTGGCATTGCTGCCTGTCGCACCTCCTCCGGTGCCCATGGGTCAGCTGCAGGGTCATCAGCCAGGAACCACCAGTCATTGACGTTTCGCCCCTTTAATCCTGGAACGTCTCCTGGTGGCGGAGCAGTGACAGGGACGTCTCCCTGTCACCCCCTGCAGCTGATGTCGGGGTTAGCTCTTTCCCCAGCTCCTGTCCTTCCTCCTCAGCCAGAGCCAAAAGCTGCCTTTCTCTGCCTCCTCTGCCAGATCTTTTATTGCCTTTCGGAGCTTCCCTCCAGTCACTCCTGCGTCCCTCTAGAGGCGTGTGGCAGACAGCCCCACATAGCCTCGGCAACCAACTTCTACTGGATAGATGGTGGTCTTCCAGCCTACTTCCCGGCACTCAGCAGCCAGCTCCGAGTACTTGGCCTTCTTGCACTCAAATGCGGCCTCGATCTCCCCCTCTGCTGGTACAGCCAGCTCGATGAGGTGAACAACTCTTGCCTCGGTGGACCACACTACGATGTCAGGGCGGAGAGACATAGTGATGATCTCTGTGGGGAACCGGAGCTGCCTATTGAGGTCAACCCTCATGTTCCACTCATGGCTGGGGGAAAAGGGCCTTGTGATGTTTCTTGGCCTGGTGTACCTTTGCCCCCCTTCTGTGACAAAGCTGGTAAATTTCTCTGCCGATGGTGATTTTTGCAGCCCTGTCGACACCCCTCCAGCACCTCAGCTAGCTTCCTCAGGACCTGGTCATGGCGCCATCTATAGCGCCCCTGAGAGAGTGCAGTCTTGCAGCCCGACAAGATGTGCTGGAGGCTTGCGTTGGGAGCGCTGCAGAGTGAGCAATATTCCTCATTGCCGAACTATTGGTGAAGATTACGAGGACAGGGAAGCGTGTCATAAGTTGCACGAATGAGGAAGCTGATCCTTGCCTGTGGGATCTTCCACAGGTCGGACCAACTGATGTTTCGGTTGACAACTCCCTCCCATGTTGTCCAGCTTCCTTGTCCCCTGTGACACGGCCTTGATCTTGTAGCGCTCCTCCTCCATCCTTGCCACCTCCGCCACCACCATCTGCTTTTGCTCGTTGCGGTTTGCCTTGGACCAGAAGCGTGGTGCTTCTCCCCATCCTAGGCCTGCTCTTCCTGCCTGGACTCTGCCCAGGATCTCTTGGTGATGCAGCCTACTGACAGCTTGGTCAACCTCAGACTGGGCGTTCCACTTTCGGCCAGTAGGAACCTTCGTGTTGGCGTTCCTCACTGACTGATCAGTGGACTCTCTTAGCTCGAGAACCAGCCTGGACTTCTCTTGCATGTAGCCCAAACTGATAGACTGCAGGGGCAACTGCAGTGCGTTCTTCCCAAAGAGACCCGTCTCAGAAAGGCACCGTGGCAGTCACAGCCACTTTCTGATGAATGAACTGGCTTTTCCATCCATCTTACTCACGGCGGATGAGGGGATCTCGCTCATTTTCAAGGGCCACATCACCCTCCTGTAGAGTACGAACTGGTAGCACCAGACTTTGTACTTCCCAGGGAGCTGGCTTTGGTCGATTCTTGACAGGCCGTCTGTGAGCTGTTTCATGATGGTCCTCCCCATCTGTTTGTCAGACAGCTCTGCAGTGTACTGCCTCCCCAGGCTTTTGATGGGTTGTTCAGACAAGAGGGGGATTTTCTCTCCCCCGACGACAAAGATGGTGTTGTCGTTCCTGACTCCCCTTCTGAGTGACAGGCTACGGGATTTGGAGGGTTTGATCCTCATTCTGGCCCATGACATCAACTCATCCACCCTTCTCTGCAGTCGGGATGTACATGCTGCTGTCTGCAGGAGGCTGGTGACGTCGTCCATGTAGCACCTCAATGGGGGTAATCTCTGTCCAGATGGTAGTTTGGTTCCTCCAACCATTTGCCTTGCTCCGATGAGAATTATCTCAAAGGCTGCCACAAATAAGACTGGAGAAATGGCACACCCCATTGCGATTCCCACTTCGAGCTGCTGCCACCCGGTGGTGAAATCCTGGAGGGCAAAGCACATCTGCAGATCGCTGAAGTATCGCGCTATTAGCTTCTTGATGCAGGGAGGCATGTGGAAGAACTCCAGGGCGTAGTTGATCAGCTGGTGTGGGACCGATCCGTACGCATTAGCGAGGTCAAGCCAGATGACGTGCATCGGTCTTCTCCCGCTTGGCCTTCTGGATCTGGTCCCAGATCATCGTAGAGTGCTCTAAACACCCTGGGAAACCTGGGACTCCTGCTTTCTGGCAATTGGTGTCGATGTAACAATTGTCTAGCAGGTAGGAGGTCATCCTTCTGGCCAGCACTGGGAAGAAGATCTTTCCTTCTACATTCAGCAGGGCGATGCTTCTGAACTGGCTGATTTCTTTGGAGTTCTCTTCCTTTGGAATGAAGACCGCTACGGCCCTTTGCCACTCTGATGGGATGAGTTGCTTTTTCCAGGCAGTTCTCATTAGGTGCCAGAGAAGCTCTAGTACCTTGGGGCAGTTCTTATAAAGCTTGTAGGGCATTCCGTTGGGGCCTGGTGCTGATGATGGTCTTGCTTTCTTCACAGCTTGTCTGACCTCGCTGAGTTTCAGGGGCATGATGTTGAACTCAGTCGTCGGTGGCGCAGGCTGAGGCACGTACCCTGGTGTACCTAATGGGACGTTTCTCAGCAGATCACTGTACTGCCTTTTATATACAATTATTATTACAATTATTATTATTATTACAGTTGAATATAAAAAGTAACTTCATAAAAAAAAAAAGCACATTCCTTTTGTTTTTTTGTTTGTTTTTTTTTGTCACGGCGTCCGGGTGGGGTGGGGCTGAACGATTCGGGGAACTAATCTTTTGAACGGTTCTTTTAAATGAACTGATTCTAGTGATTCAGTTCACCTAAAAGAACTGTAATGCCCATCACTACGCAACAGTCATGTTTGGCGCATTATCGGTCACCACCACCGGATTTTTATCACTCAGACCGCATTCATCCACAGCTGCACGCAGTAAAGCCGCGATATTCTCTCCTGTGTGGCTGG
Source organism: Festucalex cinctus (assembly GCF_051991245.1). NCBI lineage: Eukaryota > Metazoa > Chordata > Actinopteri > Syngnathiformes > Syngnathidae > Festucalex > Festucalex cinctus. The sequence goes on from NC_135413.1 coordinate 1,330,580, forward strand.
CAGCGTAAATTCACTAAAGTGTTGGCGTGGTGGTATGGAGTAACGTGGCTCCTAAGTGTTCATCAGGTTACGAAAGCCTTCACCTTCCACGAAGCTGAGAGGGCGCATGTCTTTGCACATGCAGTAAATCACTGAATGTGTTATTTTGGTCGTACGAGGTGAGCCTGAAAGGAATTTGGCAGAATGAGCTTGTTCAATAGTTAGTTGAGGCGAGGTAGGCGTTTGTTTATTTGTCATCTCCACTCCGCTGTGGTGTCTTGCAACGTGCGCACAAAGTTTAATGATGTTGCCGCAGTGTTTGATTTTCCCACGGCAGTGTTTGCAAATAGCGTACCTCTTATCCTAGTCCATGCTTCCGTCTTCTTTGCCATAAAAGCCAAAGTGAGTCCAAAACTCAGCTTTATAGACATTCATTGGAGCCGCTCGAATTTCCTTCTAGCTTTGCTGTACTGTCCTGTAAACTCGCAAGATTGTATTGTAGAAGACTCTACACTGGACAATTCTCGCGAGATGTCAGCGTTACTCTGGCGCAGTAAGGCGCGCTCAACTGTGATATGCTGTCACCTAGTGGGCGGGAACTTAGGTGCGGCACATAAATTAGATGTTGTATTGCATATTTCCATCAAAAAATATTGTTTAAATATTGATATGGCCTCAAAATGGATTGATACGTGAATTGCACGCTGTAATATCGCCATATATCACCAATCGGCATGGGACGATATCAGATTTTGACGGTATGATAACCTTGAGCAAACATATCGCGATGTCACAGTATCACGGTATTGAATTTAAAGCTCTAAAATTTATTAATTGCGAATAAGGCTGCATTTTGAGTTGATTAAACGTTCAAGTTCAACTGAAGACTGCATTCTCTCTTACCGGAGCACCCCATAGTGGTTAATCAATCCTAAATAACCAGTACAGAGGTTAAATCCTCAACAAAGGTCCTTCGAGCCAGATATTTAACTGCTATTGGACATGTCTTCAGTGGAGAACTTGACGTCAACTCCCGATCCTGATGTTCAGCAACAACATAGGAGACAGCTTCACAACAATATTCACAACAATATTGATTTCATTCCCATAAATCAATCACCGCAGCAGTCTCCGTCCACGGCTTCCTATCCTATCCAGCTAGATTGAGCTGTCCTCCAGCTTCGCCTCAAGCTTCGTCAATCTACAGTCCGCCTCACTATGCGACCGTACCCAAGTCGTCAGGTCCATCCATTCCAGTAGTGAATCATAATCACCTAAAGGTCCAGCCACAGCTGCCAACAAGTCAGATCATGACTCCACGAAACTTCGATCTGCCACAACGTTCAATATATGGCGTGCCAAAGCCCAAAATCCCCAACTTCACTACAGATAGTGAGAGGGAGTTTGCCAACCTCAAGCGAGCCCTCGATAATCTACTTGAACCATACCCTGAACTTTCTGAAAAATATAATTACTATGTGTTACTGGAGCACCTTGAACTGCCTGAAGCGCAGATGATTGGCCAGTCATGCCGTCATGATCCATTCCCGTACTCTGCTACTATGCAAGCTTTACAACTTCAGTATGGACAGCCCCACCAGCTGGCACAAAGCGAGATGCACGCACATTTCAAAGCTTCGCCCTCAGGGTTCACCTCCTAGTTAGCATGCTACTTTCCTATCTGCTTGTGATCTGTGTGTTGTGGCTCAGGTCTTACTGAGGGAAAAAACGGGTGTTAAGATGGGATAACTGTACTGTACACAGTCTCCCCACAGACTAAATGTCATTGCATGGAATTAAATTGCTGTTCCCATGTCGATCGCTAACTGAGTAAGCTACCCAAGTACCTCAGAGATGGCTTCATTGAATATCTCCAGCTAACAGGGAAGCTCAACACCATGAGTCTCAACCCTTACAACCTGCAAGATTTAAATGGATGGCTTCAAGGGAAAGCTCAACAACAGCGCCTCTCAAGTAGATTAGTTCAGCGCTACCAGGTGGAGAAACCAAGCAATGATGGGAAAGAGAAGACCCCATTTAATAAGGGCAAAGGTCAGAGCATATCTGTGTACCACGGCACAGAGCCCCCTCCACCAAATGTCTCCAGTAAGTCCAAGTCATCCGGTGGCAAGAAACAGTTCACAGTACACTGCCTATTCTGTGACAGCAAAGAACACTACATTAGTCGCTGTCCTCAAATAAAAGAGCAATCAGCAGTCGAGATAAACAAGTGGATAACAGAAGGAAAACGCTACTGGAAGTGTGCACGTCATCACACACCTGATTCCTGCAACTTGAAAAAACCCTGTAGTGACTGTGGCGATATCCATCTCCAGGTTCTCCATGACGTTGCTCAATACCACTCCACTGATTCACCGTTGGCGACCACCGAGAGTCGTGTGTACTTGACGCCAAGTGTAAGGTCAGCTCAAGTGCTTTTGAAGGTGGTTCCAGTTGTGCTACACCACAAGGCCCAGTCATTGGAGACCTTTGCTGTATTAGATGATGGAGCACAACGAACTATGATTTTAACATCAGCCGTCAAACAGCTGCGGTTGAGGGGTGACTCAGAGACCCTCGCCTTACGCACAGTGCGACCTGACGTTACGCACCTCCCAGGTGTAAAAGTCAGCTTTGAGATCTCTCCCCGAGATAACCCACAGAAGCGGTACAGTGTACAAGGAGCATTTACCGCAGCAGGTCTGGATCTGATGGAGCAAACGTACCCGGTTCAGATGCTTCAGAAATGTTACTCCCACCTGGAAGGAATACCACTAAAGTCATTCTACAACATACGCCCACTGGTGTTTATCGGCTCAGATCAGGTACACTTAATTACTGCTACGGAGCCGACTCGTCAAGGAACCAATGGTGGTCCCATTGCCATCCGAACTGCCCTCGGCTGGGCACTAAAAGGTGCACAGGGGTGTACTAATGAACAGACTCCAATACAACAGTGCCTCTTCACTTCAGTCACTAGTCCGGATGATCTCCTGTTCCAGAATGTTGCAAGGCTATGGCAGCTCGATATCTTACCATTCCGCAATGAGAAAGTGGTCGTCCGTTCATGCAAGGATCAGGAGGCCATGAACCTGCTGGAAAAGAAAACCCAGCGCCTACAAGTTGAAGGTGTCAACCGATACGCAACCCCTCTATTGAGGAAGAATGGCGCCCCTAAGCTCAACAGCTCTACAACGGCAGTCATGGCTCTTTTAAGAGCCACCGAGAAACGACTAAAAAGGGATCCAGAGAAGGCTTCAATCTACTCGGCTGAGATCGTCAAGCTTATTGAAGCTGGATACGCAAAATTGCTTAGCCCGGAAGAGGTGAAGCAGTCTGGAGAAGCATGGTATCTTCCACACCATCTCGTTTGTCACAACAATAACCCACGATTGGTTTTCAACTGTTCGTTTCGACACCAAGGAGTCTCCCTGAACGACCAGCTTCTACCCGGGCCTACGCTGAGTCCATCTCTAGTAGGTGTCCTCATTCGATTTAGACAGCACCAAGTGGCAGTGAGTGGAGATATCCGTGCGATGTTTCACCAAGTTCGTCTACTACCAGAGGATAGACCACTCTTGCGGTTCATCTGGCGAGGCATGCACTGTGAAGACCCGCCAGACGTGTATGAATGGCAAGTGTTACCCTTTGGCACAACAAGTAGCCCTTGCTGCGCTATATTCGCTCTTCAACAACATGCACGTAATTATCAAGAGAGCCATCCGAAAGTTCTGCAGTCAGTTCAGCAGAGCTTTTATGTCGACAACTGCCTTGAAAGTTTTCCTACCATCTCGGCCGCTACACACACCAACTGCTCACTGTACTGGCAGAAGGAGAGTTTGACCTCCGACAGTGGGCAAGCAATCAGCCGGCAGTGATCGCCCATCTTCCCACCGAGGCCAGGTCTCCCCTTAGGGAACAATGGCTGAGCCAGAGCCACACCAAGCCACTTGAACCAACTCTAGGCCTGAGATGGAACTGTGCTGCTGATACTCTTGGGTACCAGTACCGAATCATCGAACACTCAACACTGACGATGAGAACAGCTTATCAAGTATTGGCAAGCCAGTACGACCCCCTGGGGTTTCTGGTCCCGTATATCTAAGATCATAATTCAGTAGTTATGGGCCAAACAAAGAGACTGGGATAACCCTGAATTACCCGTCCACCTTCGACAAGCCTGGGAAACCTGGGAAGATGAGCTGAAACATCTAGACAGTGTGTCAATTCCCCGATGCTACTCTCCAGTCTCTGCTGACGACAACACTCTGATATACGCTTCATATCTTTTGCGATGCTTCAGAACGAGCATATGGAGCAGTAGCCTACCTTGCAGTACATGCAGAGGACATCATTCACACATCCTTTGTAATGGCCAGGTCCAGAGTTGCTCCCAAAAGACAGCAGTCCATACCACGTCTTGAACTGTGTGCAGCCCCGGCAGGAGCGCAACTAGCCAAGCTCCTCGAGACAGAAATGACTCTCCCTGTGCAACAAACAATCCTCTGGTCTGACTCAACCACTGTTCTTGAATGGTTGCAGTCGGACTCATGCCGATTCAAGGTGTTTGTTGGAACCAGTGTATCGGAGATTCAAGAACTAACAGACCGCCAGGCTTGGAGGTACGTTGACAGTCAGAACAACCCCGCAGATGAAATCATTGCTGGAACTGACAGTCCGGTCGCTGGAAACAAGGACCCGAGTTCTTCACACAGAAGCCGGAGCACTGGCCAAAGAAGCCAGAGCAAGCCACAAAAGACAGCTCATCTGAGTTGAAGCCCATCACCTTCTGCTGGTTAGCATCAGTCGAGACCAACGAATACATCCCTGACGCCACTCAGTTTAGTTCCTGGAAGGAGTTACTGGATGCAACGCGACGAGCGCATGGGGCGGCAGCGGACTCAAAGCCTGACCAGTCAATCAGCCATCGAGATGCAGAACTCTTGCTGCTGGGAAGGTGTCAAGAGCAGAGCTTCCCGGAAGAAGTTACTGCCTAAAAGGAACAGAAATCTGTGCACAATCACAGTAGACTTGCTATCCTCGCTCCTGAGTGGGACACAGCCTCATTGCTCATCAGAGTCGGAGCAAGACTACGGAGACTACGAGATCCAAGTGTTGGCGAGATTCATCCTATCGTGCTTGATTCGAAGCACCCGGCAGTCAATCTTCTTATCAAAGACATTGATGAGAGTCTGCTACACCCAGGTACGGAACGTGTCTATGCTGAAGTCCGAAGACGGTTCTGGATCCTGTGAGGACGACAATATATCGATATCATCAACTTAACTGCCCAACCTGTCAGTATTGGAGAGCTCAGTCAACGGTGCCACAGATGGCAGACTTGCCCCCTCAACGTCTGAGACTTCTCTGTCCACCGTTTTACTCAACAGGCGTTGATTGCTTTGGGCCGTACCAGGGGAAGATTGGTAGGAGGGTTGAAAAACGATGGGGCGTTCTTTTAAAGTGTCTCACAATATGAGCAGTTCATATAGAACTCGAACTCCCAGGATGTGGATGCTTTCTTGCTTTCTCTTCGTCGTTTCATGGCCAGGCGGGGCACACCCCAATAAGTGCTTTCCGATTGTGGTACTAACTTCCGCGGGGCTGACCGAGAGCTACGGGAGGCCTTTGCCGCTATGGAACCCCAACTGAAGGATCAGTTGGCAGACTACCAGATAGACTTAAAGTTCAATCCACCCAATGCTCCTCACTTCGGAGGCGTTTGGGAGGGGGAGGTTTGTTCGATCAAGGCTGGTCTTTGAGTAGCAGTTGGCTGCCAATCTGTTACAGAGCATGTCCTTCACACAATTTTAGTGGAAGTTGAAGGGATTTTGAATGCCAAACCCTTGGGCTATGTATCAGCTGATGTGGCGGACCCTGACCCCGTGACACCAAACCTTCTCCTCATGGGGCGGCGAGATGCGACATTACCTCAAGCTATCTATGCTTCAGCAAGTATTGGCCGGCGTAGATGGCGGCATTGCCAAACACTGGTGGATCAGTTTTGGCTTCGATTCACAAGGAACTATCTGCCTGATTTACAGACACGACAGAAGTGGAGGAAATCAAGTGGGGACTTGGCAGTGGACTCAGTTGTGCTAATTGTTGACCTAATGCTTCCGAGAGCTCAGTGGCCTGTTGGTGGAGTGGTGAAGACGATCATCAGCCAGGATGGACATGTCAGAACAGCAGTTATTCTGGTCAAAGGCAAGATCTACACAAGACCAGTTGCACGTCTGATCCACCTTCCTGCACTCCAGGATGACACAGAGAACACTAAAGATACTTGAAGAATCTCTGGGTTTACACATTTACTAGGCAAATGTGGGGGTGGCTGTTAAGAATTCTTCAAGTTGTTCTGTCTGCTTTGTTTACGATTGTCTTATTTTGAAATGCATGCTTTTAATTTGAAAGACCGCGCTCGATTTCCACTTCCTGTTTTCCGTCCTCCGTGCGTCTTTCAGATCGCACCGTGCAGTAGTAAAAGACGACATACTGCACAGGTGAATAAGGCTGCATTTTGAGTTGATTAACCCTTGTGCCATTTGTTTAGCCAAATATGTAAATTGGGAGTTGATTGTGCAGGGGGAAAACACAAAAAAAATAAAATAAATAAATAAATAAATAAATAAATAAAATAATAATGAGCCACGGCTTTGGAAAACTGGGGGATGGTCAAAATGCGAGTGTGCCGACATTTCTCAGCCATTGCATGAGGGAGAAAACTAATTTTATAGCCCTGGAATATACGTTAGCCAGCCGCGTAACATTAATGTACATTATAAGTGAAATTTTTGGACCGATTGGAAACTGCATGTATTTTATTGCAATTTCCGTGATTTCTGCATGAAATCCTTCTATGGACATTCCTCGACGGTGCCATGGCCATGAGAAAGATTTCGCACCCCAAATCCACCAGGTGGCGGTAGAGGCCAATTAATGATTTTCCTTGCAAACGCCGCACTGTTTCCAGCACGCCATATTCCACACAGACTTATTTCTTCGTGCTTTTTACTGATTGTGCATTCGACAGGATGTTAGTGGATGCGCGTGCACGTTAGTGGGCGCGCGTGCGTGTTCGTGGATGCGCGTACACGCGCGCCACTTATATTTTTGTGCAGAAAAAGGTATTGCGAGCTATTGACTTATGTTTCGTGTTGGGATATTTGTTTGCTTGTCTGCATGGACGTGGGAGGCACGTTCCCTAGTGGGAGGGGTCGAATGGCAATGCTCTTTGTCGTTGTTATGTCCCCAAAATGAGCCACTGTTAGAGGTGGGCGTCGTTGCAATACAGCGGTTTTCCTCAGTGTGTGAAGGCTGTTATTTAAATTTTTTTTTCTCTTTCTTCACTTTAGAACTTTAGAATTGATAGCGTGCATATTCCACACGCATGCGCAGTTCGATCATCCATTTTGAACAGCCGAGCAGTGGCATTTGCTCTGCAAAGCCTGCAGGGGGGAGGCGTGCCATTGTGGCCAAACGTGCGTGCAACGTGGATGTGACGTATTTCCCTTCGTGCATTCTTCAAAACATGGCAAGGAGCATGGATCGGTGAAAACTAAGCAGAAGGGATAAGACAAAACAAAAAAAACGTGTTTTTTTTTTTTGCAACTTATGAAGTGTAACATGTAACGGTTGTCGAGATGAATTCCTCGTCGGTTATCTTATCTGGCCGTTGCATTTCTACGTGTGAAAGTGCTAAGCTTCGATTTTTATTCGGCTAGTTTGTATTCACAACAACGTGCAAGAGCTAACGTGCAAGAGACATGAGCTTCCTGGATCTAAGTAAAAGAACGGCGATCGGAGACACAAAAAGCTGCAAATGCAAGTTGGCAAGTAAGTACTTCTACAAAATAAACATAAACGAACATATGAGCACGTCCTGGAATGCCGCGGGGGACGTGCAGCTTCCCAACGGTATGTAGCTCGTCGCTGTGTTGACTTCCGTTCGCCGGATACAATTGGATACAGGCGGTGTAAATTTATCCGAAAAACACGCACGATTTCCGGGTAAAGTAAACGGACGGATCGGTGTAATGGAGCTTTTTCTTTCCGTTATTTCTCCGGAACCGTACGTCCTACGGGGAAAATGACACATATCTGACACATATCTGGAACCGTGAGCACAAGAGATACGTGGCTCGTTGAAGTGCGACGCCGGATACGGGGGTGTAAATCGGGCCTTCCTGTATCCGAAAATCAAACACAATTTGCGGCTAAAGTCACGGAGGGGTCCCGGTGCCGCTCCGGAGCCCCACAAAAAGTCCTTTTTTCCCCAAAGTTTTCTATCAAAGCTACCGTGTTGCCTGATGCTCTAACTATGTCATATGAAAGATTCAAATTTATTTCTTTATTATACATATATACAACAAAGTTAATTTTCTTCATAATCTATTATTTGGCTTCTGTTGTCCTATGGCGGGGGGAAATAATAATAATAAATAAATATACTATATTTATGCATAGTTTTGATGCCAATGAACATTTTGGGTGGTTGAAAGAAAAAAAATATTAAAAAATGACTTAGTTATCACACCTCAAAGGAACATTACATAATTGGCTAAAATGTACTCTTCGAGGGTGTTCTGAGTTAAATTGCCATTGTCAAAAAATTTGGCATGCATTGAAAAAATTGTTGTTATAACTTATTGCCTTATTCGAAGCTCTAATTATGTCATATGAAGTATTAATTTTTTATTTATTTTTTATACATGTATACAGCACAGTTCGTTTTCTTCATAGTCCATTCTTTGGGCTTGTATTGTCCTAAGAGGGGGGGAATACATAAAAAAAAAAAAAAAAAAAAATCATATGTATGGATAGTTCTGATGCCAATGAACATTTTGAGTGGTTGAAAAAAAAAATAATATTAAAAATTGACTTAGTTATCACACCTCAAAGGAGCATTACATATTTGGCTAAAATGTACTCTTCGAGGGTGTTCTGAGTTAAATTGCCATTGTCAAAAAATTTGGCATGCATTGAAAAAATTGTTGTTATAACTTATTGCCTTATTCGAAGCTCTAATTATGTCATATGAAGTATTAATTTTTTATTTATTTTTTATACATGTATACAGCACAGTTCGTTTTCTTCATAGTCCATTCTTTGGGCTTGTATTGTCCTAAGAGGGGGGAATACATAAAAAAAAACAAAAAAAACTTCATATGTATGGATAGTTCTGATGCCAATGAACATTTTGAGTGGTTGAAATAAAAAAAAATGTTAAAAATTGACTTAGTTATCACACCTCAAAGTAGAATTACTTATTTGGCTAAAATCTACTCTTCGAGGGTATCACTGATTTCAAGGCACAAGGGTTAAACGTTCAAGTTCAACTGAAGACTCTGCATTCTCTCTTACCTGAGCGCCCCATAGTGGTTAATCAATCCTAAATAACCAGTACAGAGGTTGAATCCTCAACACTATCATTTAATGTTGATGCATGACTGTTTATTTTCTGCACAGCCTCCATGCTATTTTTTATTTTTTTTTTTAACGTTACGATTCTGAATTTGAACTGATTTTCAAAATGGTAGAACACTTAAACAAAATTACAGACACATCGGCTACATTTAATTCTAGCATAACAGTAAAATTAACTATTTTGTAGAAAGAGTAACACGAACACTGTGAAGTGAATATGTTAGCCATGCTAGTTAGCAGCCTCGATACAATGCAAGACTCACTACTCATTGCGTAGTTGTGAAAGTTCATTTTTCAGGCAGCGTTATGTTATTTTACCTTGAACTTGTCAAACTGTGATCGGTGGTGCTCTCGTAAATGTGATATCATATCATCACGTATTCCTCTCCTTTTGCGGCCACTCTTCTGAAGCACGTTTTGCAGTTTAGATAGCCTTCCTCCAAGCCACGGTCGCCATTTCTTTTTCGAAAGCCGAAAAATTCCCACACAGCTGAATTTATTTGTTTTGACAGGGGGAAAGGTTTGCTTGATGGTGCTTCACCTCCTTCAGCCATCCTGCGGTTCGCTCAGTGCACGCATCCTCCTACCTCAGGCGAGTCACATAAAACGCTGTTTTTTTAACATGTCTAACCAATGCGGATTAGCAATGTTATCATCGTTTATTTGTACTGTAATGAATTCATCGAAGCAGGACGCGGCCAGCACGACCGTAATGTGATTGGCTGCGGCAGCGAAGGCGCTCAATGAGACGAGGCCGCTGCTGCCCATTTGATGCGCACGCCTCGGGTCGGGGCTAAACAGCTTACCGGTTTGGGCAAGTTTGGAGGTTTTAAAAAAACCTGACTTTAAATATCATGGTTTACCGTCAAACCGGTTATCGGCACGTCTAATCACCAAATCGATTTTTTTTTTAACACCCCTATTAATGATTGTATGAGAACAGCAGATACTGTACTAATGCACACACAGACACACTGTGCACGGACAGATCGCAAGCAGTAATTTACAGCTATGGTGTGGGGAAACACTTTTTTGTGATAGCTTATTATTATTACCTAACCTTATTATGCGGGACAGATGACGCTGAACATAATGCTAACATTACTTCGTCAAGTAGCTCATTTAGTGTGGCATCATCATACTAACGTTATTAATATGGGCAACAATGATAACACGGGAATTCAAATTCGCTCACCTTGAACTCTGGATGGTCGATCTTTTTAGATGCTTCACTAAGATGGATGTGACCCCCCCCCCATCTTTTGCATACAGGTATTTGAGGATTGATTATTAATCCCTGCGCATCAACCTCAAGTACTTCCATTCACGACTTTTGGCATTTTTCTTCTAAACTAATTGAGGGGCAGCTGCAGTTGAAGCCAACGCAGATGTGCGGGCTACTGCCATGTTGCACGCATTGACTGTTGTGCTTCCTGATTGTCGCAGCGGCAGGGTAGTCACGCGACGTCATAAGACGTTAGGGCTGCACAATATATCGAAAAAATAGCGATATCGCGATATTGGCCCTTGCAATATGCATATCGCAAAGGCACGCAATAAGTTTTATATGGAATTTTATGCTTTTTATATGAATTTGACCAGTCAGATGCTAACTAAAATGTGCATCACCATTCAATAGTTGAAAATTATCAAGACATAATTACAATTAATTAACTAAGATTACATGAAGTTGCTTATTTTGCCCCATGAAAAATGTTTTTCTTTTTATTAGGTAATAAAAATGTAATTTCTTTAGGTAAATTCTAAATATCGCAATAATATCGATATCGCGATGTTCAGCAAGTATATCGCATATCGCATGTTTTTCCAATATCGTGCAGCCCTATTAGACGTTGCGTGGGTTGCCAGATAACCTCATTTACACCCCCAAAAACAACACAAAAGACGCGGCCAGATCTGCTGCCTCGGTACCACTTGATTAGTGTTAATTTTTTTTTTTTTTTTTTTAAATACTAAACAAATCTTGAACAGGGCCCAAACCCTGCCTGTCAAAAGGAACAGACACTTAGATCCTGTGACATTTATACTACCTATTTTGCATGTTTATATGTACTAACTTAATTCTGAACATAAAAAGAAAAGTTGGGCACTTTTCTTCAGTAATTCTTTGCTTTGTTAATGCATTTAAATTCACTGCCAGCCATTTTAGAAAATTTCCAAATTTTTAATACCCATGTGATATTACGTTCAATTATATATAAACCAAATCTACCAAATGACAGAATAGACTCCCGACATTTTGTCTCATCCCGTTCTTTTATAAATGACAGTAGAAAAATGTAGTTTGCCAAAATACAGCTATTTCTCCCATGGACTCTGAAACTGTGTTTATTTCATGTAAAATGGGGCAATGATGTAATCTACCGGTGGTTGGGCATCAGTAAAGTTGTTTCCAAGTTTGACATTTACAGTAGAGTATAATCCGATTATCCCCAATTTATCCCCGCTCTAAAAAATACAATTGACACGTATACTTGTCAAAGGCAGTAAATGAGTTAAATAACAAAATGTATGGGCTGAGATTGCAAAAACGTAAATAAACCCAAGTGTAACGATTATCGGCCGGTTGTAACTTTTTGCAACCTCAGTTCCAAAGGAATTGAGCTCCTGTGGCCTGAACATGCCACTGTGGGGGGTGGGAAGACACAAGAACATCCCCCACAAGCAGCCACACATGCTCTGACTGACACGCGCACGCGCACACACACACAAATCAGGACAGTAAAAGCCTTCTTAGAAACTTGACTTTCTTATTTTGCAACAGAACAATGAATTATAAAATGTTATGTTTGCCATTTGTGAAATGTTGACTCCATGAAATGTCATGAAAATGTTCCATTGCAGTGGCAGATTCTCCACTAAACTTTCATGTGTATGCACGTTTTAACAGTGTAAGCTAGGTAACATTTTATGTGAGGTATTCAATTGTACGTGTTGCATTGGTTGAATTCTGACCTTAGAATCTTAACACACATGGGATCCAGATTCAATCTGATTAGTCAACCAAAAACCTCCCCCAGCTGGTAACTTTCCACTGTGGTCTCAACCGGCCCCCCTGGTGTGGAGGCCGCCGCCTTCCCAATTTAAAAGCACGCTCCCTGCGTACTGCCCTCTCTCTTCCGCCTCTTCTCCGCTGCTCTTTGGCTCCCGCTTCTTCGCTGCTCCTTGGCTCCTTCCTGGTCTCCATCGGCGCGGCTGCCAGACAAAGGGCTAGCCCAGCTAGCTTAACCTCCAGCACACGGCAACGCACAGAAGCCATCGCGTGTAGCGACAGGCGCAGCGAAACACGCTGCTTTTGGTCCCTGCACAAGGCTCAAACGGATGGTGCCTTTCCAGGCACACTAGGCCTCAAACCAAAAAGGGCCCGTCCCAGCCAGCAGGTTGACCCCGTGACGCTCAGTTGGCCAGCCGGACGACCTGTCTCTCCCTCTCCTGAACTGAACCTTCTTCATCCCTTCTTCAAACGAGCTTGGCGAGTCTCCATCCAGGGTCCTGCTTCTCAGACCAACCCCATCTGTAAGTGCAACTTTGCAGGCCTTTGCCCTAGTACAAATTGGTGCAAACTAGGTTGATTGTGGGTCCCATGTTGGTTTGATTTAAGAAGTCTATCACCTTGGTTAAGACAGTTTCTCTTTTCTTCTTTTCTTCTCCTTTGATTATTTTTTTTATTATTTTAGTTCTCGTTTCATTTCCTATCATAGTAGTTAGTTTTGCTTCTTGAAATTCTAAGTAGATTATCCCACCTAGGTTAGAGAATAAACGTGCACAAAACTCAACCCCTGGTTTACTGTGTGTGTGTTTCATCAATTTATAGTGACCTCTAAGCTGAACAAAGAACTCACAAAATTGTAGTAAGGGCACAACCTTCATTTTAATGACTGATTCAACGAGGTTCTCATCTGTTATCCTGATAAAATTATCAAAAAGAGATGTGGTGCTCCGCAGGCAAGCTCAACTTAATTTAAATATTAAGTTTGAGTCTCCTTCAATTAATGAGCCAATTGATTATTAATTTAATAATTAACAATTATTGATTTAATAATTAATTGGACCGATTTCCCTTACACCAAGTATAAAAGCAAGACGGAATAATCGGTCAAGAATATGGATGGATGGATAAAAGCAGGATACTGTAAGATTGAATAAATAATGAAATTGATTGAAAAAATAATTTAGATAAAATAAATTATAAAGAATGGAGGTAAAATAGCACATAAATGCAAAAAGTAAAACAAATATTTACTCAAATTAATTTACTGCGATGGGATGAAATATTGTCAGTTGATGTGCTAATGTCTTCCTATAATCATTACGACAGTTTTTGTAATGTATTCTGATATGTGAACAGCTAAATAAGGAAACCAAACCAACGTGAACACATTTGACACTGTTCGCTTGCTGTACTGACATCATCGGCAAGCGCCTAGCAGGCACGAAGGCCCCCGAATGGGGTATATGTCACGGAAGACGCAGGACGTGATTTTGCACACCAGTTTGGTTCCGGTCCGGGTTGAGAACGCGCAACCGAAGGGCACAAAGTCGGAAGCGCAGGCTACACACTAGCTATAAGTCAACTTGCAGATGATACCACCCTGTTCCTTAACTCTTTGCAACCTGCGGACGAACTAGTTCGTCACGTGACACCCGGTGGGCGTCACCCGCAGACGAGAAAGTTCATCAAATCAGTTTTTTTTAATGAATGGGTGGATGAGACTCTTGGGCAGTTTCCCTCTGAGTATTAAGCCCGTGGTCCTAGTAAAGGCGGAGTGTTGTGGAGTGGTGGGGGCCGGTGGCTGGAGGAGAAAAGACGAGTGCTAACGGCGGCTAACCGGAGGCCTCTAAAAACAAAAGCTCACGCTTTTGAGCAGAGAGTTTGTCACGATCGGGCAAGAGATGACGAATAGAAAGATCAAGGAGCCGGATTCTGCATAAGAGCGTGTGAAAAGCGACAAAAACGTCACGGGCGCCCACTTCATAAGCCACCGCCTCCGACATTCTCTGAGACACGGAGTGAAAGTTTGATCGTCGTATCTCTGACCAGTCCACGTCATCTGACGAGGAATCCGTGACGTATTTGGCGAACTCGAGCCGCCTTCACCAGTTGAACAGATCAATTCAAGTGTGGCAAAGGTAGCAGCAGCAGCGATTTATCCCCGAAAGCTCCTGGAAGCCCCGGAGGTAAGCTAACATTTAGCATTCTGTAAATCGAGTGATCACAATTGTACTAGTTTAGTATATTGAATGTGACAGGGATGAAATGACTTGGATGGATGAGAATATTCACAGACATGCTTCTGTATACTGTTTGTGCAATGTCTGTAACCTCGTACTAACGCATGTTACACAACATTCGATTACAGTTGGGGCAGCGTACACAAATGGCCCCTTCGCAGTCACACGCAGTGCGACCGAGAGGTAAAAAAAAAAAAATCACAATACCTTGCAACAATAATAAAAATTACATCTTGATCACAGTATTTTCTGTAATTTACAGAAGCAGCTACTACACTGGCAGAGGCACAAGCGTGTAAACATCTTGCAGTGTCCCCCTGAACGCAAAAGAAAGCTTCACACGCGATCACACAAAAGACACTATTGGGTTTCAAAACAAAACCCATGCACCCATTCATGCATGCATATTTTGTAAATAACCCCAAATTTGTAAATAGTTTATCAAATGTGAAAATGAAGATGTTATTTCCCTGTATAGTACGTAAATAGCGCACACGCACGAGCACGGACACACGAGCACGCACACACACGCCCACACACATGCACAAACATTCCTGTAAATAATCAACATTTTGTAAATAGTTTGTGAAATGTGAAAATATTGATGTTTACACACGCTATCAGATATGTAAATAAATCCTTATTTTGCTATCAAAAACACATTTTCATTTTTTTTTTCATGTTTTATGGAAGGCAAGGACTGTTGAGATATTTGAGATGTCACTAAACCAAATAATATTACTGTAAAAGTCACTGTTTTGCAGAAAATGGATCAATTCACAAAAAGCTTCATTTCTCCTTATTTTGCCCGAGATTCTTGAATTATGTCAAATCAAGCCATTTTCAAATGATGATTACTAAAGAACAGAATAAGGTAGAATCATACATTTTTTTTCCAAATGAAAGAGGAGACCCCAATCTTTCAAACGACACCCACCATGTCTATTTAGTCATAGCACACAATATTATAATAAGCATTGAAAATGGGTGAAAATATGAGAAATCTGGTGGGATTCTGGAGTTACCTTGTCAGAAAATGCGTGGGATTGAAAGAGTTAAAAAACGAGACGCAAAATCCTATTGCTCTTCAGGTGATCAGCCGCTTCTCAAAAGCCTCAGGCCTTTACTTAAATATTAATAAGTGTGAATTAATGGCTATTCATGACCACCCCCAAATTTCACTGCACGGTATACCTGTTAAAAAAAAATAAAAATAAAATAAAAAATAAAAAAGTTTTTTTTAGAAATTACTATTTTTAAAAACCCAGACGATCTAGTTAAAAATAACTTTGATAATATGATAAAGAAGCGTAAAGCTATTTTAAATTTATGGTTGCAAAGGGACCTCTCCATATTTGGTAGGCTGCTGCTGTCTAAAATGGAGGGACTCTCAAGGATTATTTACCTTGCATGCTCCCTTCAAGTTCCACAGAATGTTGTGAGACAAGTCAATCAAAATCATTTCAATTTCATTTGGAAAAATAGACATCATTACACAAGGAAAAATGATGTTGTCAAATCTTTGGAGGAAGGTGGTCTGAATGGTATTGATTTTGATCCAATGAACGGTGTTCTAAAATTAAAATGGTTGCAAAATTTTATTGGTCATATGGATAAAGTGTGGTTTAACCTCCCCTCCAAAATTTTCTCTGCAGTAGGTGGCATCCAATTCCTTTTAAAATGTGATTTTGATTTATCCAAATTGCCCAATTTCATGAACAAGTCCTACAATACTGGAAATTAATATACAATCAAAATGTTACACCCCATAATACTCCATTATGGAACAACAGATATATCCTCATAAGGAAAAAAATCATTCTATTTCAAAATATGGGATGATGATGGCATATGGTCGGTTCTACACTTAATGGATGACAGAGGGAATTTACTTAGCTTTAATGCTTTTCAGCAAAATTACAATATGGCTTGCTCAGTCCAACTATTTTCTGATGTTATTAATGCAATTCCGCAAGATTCTTCAATGTATTCTGAAAGGTTCACTGCTGTACTCGCATATGGTTCCTTGTATGCGCTCTTGATCTGTCCAAACTTGTCTCTTTGTGGACAAAAAATGTAATAAACTGCTTAGAGCAGGGGTGGCAAACTGCGGTCCGGTGAGGGCCGGTGTCCTGCAGGTTTTGTACATTTCCCTACTCGAAGTGCAGCTGATTCCAATTAACAGGCTCGTTATCAGGTTTCTGCATAGCTTGCTGATGAGCTGATCATGAATCAGCTGTGTTGAAGAAGGGAAATATCCAAAACCAGCAGGACTGCGGCCCTCGAGGACCGGATTTTGCCACCCCTGGCTTAGGGGAATATTAACGAATAAATGTTTCCCTTTACCTCTTAGGAGACAGAATTTAATGAAAAATTTACTGATCGTAATGTTAAGTCAATTAGATGCCAATATATAAGTTTCCCCATTCCATCCAAAGCTAAATAAGTACAATTTAAAAATATTAACAATATCTATCCCTGTAAGCAATTTTTGCATTCTAAATTTAACATTGAGGACAGTGGAATGTACCTTTTGCACCAGTAACATTGAAAAAGATGAACATTTGTTTTTCACTTGTATCTTTACAAAGCTTTTTTGGGACAACTTCTGTGTATGGGCTATTGCTAATGATTTGGGTATTGTTTCTTTAAATTACATGGATATTAAATTTGGAGTAATAATGGATAGTAAGATAAAACAATTTATGTTGAATAACTTGATTGTTATGGCAAAGCTTTTCATTCATAAATGCAAATTTGGAAATACTAAGCCAACCTTTGTTTTTCTGAAGGAACTTTTTTCTTTCAAGGAAGGAAATGGATGGATGGACAAATCTCAAAAGGCTGTCTTTTTCGTTTGACCCCATTGGTCTACGACGTGTTTATGTTGTCGGTTTTCACTTTTCTGTTTTTGATATCGCTCAGCTGTATATTTAAATGTTTCTGTAAGCTTCATTTGTTGATAAATAAATGTAAAAAAAAAAAAAAAAAAAAAAGTCGGAAGCACAAGTATTTTGACGCAATCCACACGTCCTAAACCGAACCCGAACCAAACTGATGTGCAAAAACAGCCCCGCCTCTTCCGTGGCATATACCCCATAAAAATGTACTTTTCTCAGCAAGAACAAAATATATTTCAGTCTGTCACACTAACACTGCACAGTTTTAAGCATTACCTTGCAAAAGAGAACACTAATTGCAAGATGTCAATATTCAGAGTCTAAATGTTACTCTTGATCTGTAAGATATCACTGTCATTAGGATAGCCATTCTGGCGTTTGTCATCCTCTCGTTCTTACCCTATGATTTTTGGGCACTGTGAAAACTTTGTTCTTCAACGATTTGAGCCTTATCGGCCCCGGATCTTCCTCTCCAGCGACGTCCATCTGAAAATAACAGCCAGCCTTCCCCGGCTAAAAACAGAACACAACAAACAAACAAAAAAACAAAAAACGCTTGTATTTCAGAATATTCTTTCGCTTGTTTGTTCGTTTCTATCAGTTTTCAACAGCGTCGCTGCAGCTGCTGCTGCTGCTGCTGCTGCTGCTTCTTCTTCTTCTTCTTCTTCTTCTTCTTCTTCTTCTTCTTCTTCTTCTTCTTCTTCTTCTTCTTCTTTTTCTTCTTCTTCTCTGGTGGCTCCTTGGTATCAAGACGCTATTGGTGACCCTGCACGATCGTTGACGCGCAAGAGCAGAAGATCCCGTCAGCTATGGCGTTAGATTTGTGCCACAATTCCGTGCGTAACAAAATGTGTTTCGTACGTACAAAATGTGTTTCGTACGTACCAAAAATGTGTTTCGTACGTTCAAAATGTGTTTCGTGCGTACAAAACAGTCCTCGCGCACGCTTGCTACGTCTCTCCTCAACACGTACGAAACTTTGATTTACGCTTGCGATGCAAGGGTCGAGGCGTAATATTTGTGCCACAATTCTTAACCAATCAGGAGTCGGACAGGAGAGCAAATCCTGATTGGCTGTTTAATATCCAATCAGGCAGAACTTTGACAACGTGTCGTCACGCCGCGTTGCATCATGGGCGCTTCTTCGATTTTTTTGTTTTTGTTTTGTTTACTAGCACTCGGTGCTTTCCTGTTTGTATTTTATCTGCATTTCTGCTGACTTTTATTTACGTAACAAAGGTTTTGTTATATTACGGGGTGAAGCAGCTCCCAACTGCTTTCCTGCTTAGCGGAAGATAAGTTTTAGCCCTCATGGGACCGTTGGATGACCGTTGGGGGGGGACGCTAACTTCCGAATCGAAGACTACTTTCAACATTTTCATAACGGTAAGTAGCATAAAAGTAGCATCTTTTAACTTGGCCACTATCACACACAGGCTTCCAAGACAATCAAAATTGTATGTAATAGTTACATACACGACATTGGCAATTGATGTGCATAGTTATGATGAAGAAAAAAAAAATCGCCACCCCCTTTCTTTATTTTCTTATGCATTTTTAGTGCCTAGTGCCACCAAATGTATATCGTGTAACTAACAGACAGAAAAAAACATGGAATGTCCAAAAGCACTGTTAACACAATGCCATAGTTACTGATTTGTAAGTACGTTAGTGATATTGATTAGAAAATCGTGGAAAATTACGAGATATCAGCTCTTGAATTCAATTCACGAGTTAATTTTGTTGTCATTACCTGTATACTTGTGCACATAAATGCCATCTCAAACAAATCACTAAAGCAGCCTTTTACCACCTAAAAGACTTCGACAGAAGGGTTGCATGCTCCATACCAGAAGAACCTGACTCATGCTTTTATTTCCAGTAGACTTAATTATTGCAAAGGTCTTCTGACTGTTCTCCCTCAAAAGAGCATCACATTATAGCTGCAGAGGTTATGAAGTGGTTACCCTTAGTTGTACTAGACATTTAACATGAGCAAGAAACTGTAGAAACATGGATGGTCACATTGTTTTCCCATAACTACATGAAGATGGATGGATATGATTGTTTCACGTTTTACAATTAATAACCTTGAGCTTTTGTTTGTTTCCAATTTACCAGGTAAACCAATCCAGATTGCGCATCGTTTCTATATCCGGGTCACAGTCATCAATAAGATGTCTAAGGATAGAGAGTACAGCTAAGATGGATGGGACGGCGATGGATGGCTCCACAATAGCAGTCTACCATGCCTACTGTGTGTAAAACTTGAAATAAAAACTGCAAAGATGCACTGTAACTGAGGACGATTCATTTGATTTAAAAACAAAATGTACAGTTTGCTGTTTGTTGATCGATAATGCATCATTAAGTGTCAATTACAAATACAATGTGTCATATATTTTCATCTGTGGAACCTCTTGGGTCTTGCATTCTCAATACATCATCGTGAGTACAGTACTCTGAGGTCTTCTTGGTCAATGATGGGCAAATGTGCAGTGTGTGCACTTCCGCACTTTAATCTTGAAACCATAAATGTGTCATGTACTGCATTGGCACTGTACCTGCAATAGTATTTTGGTTATTCTTTACAGGTTGTTCCGAATACAGTGTGTGTGACACTTTTTATTTTTCTAATTGTCAATGATACTGTTTGCAAGACACATTTCAATAAGTTCAGTAAAAGTGTCGACAACTTACAGGAGAAAAAATATTTTAAAAATGTTTGATTTGGTATGCTGCAAAACAGGCCATTACAACTATTCGAACTTCAAATTATGATAGTCCAATGTTAACTCATTCACTCCCAACCATTTTCACTTAAGTGTTTTCCTGGATTTTGACTGATTTTTCAAGGCCCGCGAAATATTATGTTCTATTGCTATAAAAATATGGAACATACCAAAAGAGAGATTAGAGTCTCTTCTTTTATCAGGAAAAAATATATATTCCTTTCTGTTTCCGCTGTGCAACAATTAGCAATAGAACATAGCTAAGTTTCATCGTTTTTCACAATTCTGCTTGGAACTGTGGGGAAATCAGCTTGTTTTAACATGGCATGGTTGATCTCTTATACTCTGCTGCCACTCAGCCATTTTTTGCAGTAGAGAGACTGCATCAAAGCTTTCTCTATGCTCTGGCATAAAAAACGTATAAGTACGTCTTTGGGACACTTAAAACATTTAAAATATGACATATTTATACCTTCTTGGGAGCTAATGAGTTAATGTTGTCATTCTTCAGGAGCTCTTGATTTCTCTGCTGTCAAGCTCAAGCTTCACGTTCTGACTCTTCCTACAGACATTTTAATGACTAAGTCAAATTGGTCTCATCAGCTGGCTCAAAAACGTCAGGAATTAGGGCTGCACAAAATTGGAAAATCATGCAATACGCGATTTTGCTGAATATAGCAATAGATATTGCAATATTTAATATGGATCTAAAGAAATGACGGATGATGATTTTATTATCTAATGAACAAATTATATTTCTCATGCAGTAAAATGTATTCAGAGTTATTTAATTGTAATGACTTCAATAATGTTCAACTAGTGGATGGTGGTGCACATTTTAGCAAGTGGCTGACTGGTCAAATTCAGATAAAAGCATAAAATTCCATATGAAACTTATTGCATGTCTGTTATATGCATATTGCATGGGCCAATAGCGCGATATCAATATTTTTTCCACTCCACTTCTTCATCTTCTGCTTCTCGTGGTGTTTTTGACACTTCTGTTGTGGTGTCATCAGGTGCATTCTGGGTCCTTTGTCATCTTTGTTGCCTGGTAATAAAAACAAAACCCAAGGTTAGCGCTCAGATTTTTAATTGTCTATCTGTTGTTATGGAAAAATGACAAGATCAACCATGTTTCTCACATTAGTAAAACAATTATTTTGGGCAAACATGTTTATTTCAACAGCTGCTAGTCATGGTGTATGGTTGTCTTGTAACCAAAATGAATTCAATTCTTACGTCAATAACTATGGCATTGGACTATGGAGAGAAATTTGTGTCTTTATTTTCAATCAAACAAAAAAGGAATTTGCAACCCAAAAAAATTTCAATCAAACAAAAAGGGGATTTGCAATCAAAAAAAAATTTCAATCAAACAAAAAGGGGATTTGCAACCTCAAATAAATTTTAATCAAACAAAAAAGGGTTTTCATATAAAATAAAAATTTGCAAACAAAAAAAAACATTTCAAACATGGATTTGTATTTTAATAAAATCTTTTGCAAACATTTTTTTCGTTTTGTTTGCGAATCTGTTTTTTGGTTGCGAATCTGTTTTTTGATTGAAACCTGTTTTTTGGTTGCGAATCTTTTTCTGTGTTGTGTGGGCGGGGTCCTCCGTTCAACCGATGATAGAAGCCTTGTCATTGGTCAGCTTGGAAGCCGCTGCGACAACTTTCATTGGTCAGATAGGAATGGGGGTGTGACAATGTTCGTCTGACTATTTCCTGGTTCATTTTGTCCAGTCGCCGCCAGCATCGAGGTAAATATAACCCCCCCCCTCACTTCTAGTTTTCCGTTTTGTTTATCTGACATTTATCTAAAAGCAACCCTTGATCTATCGTTTATCCGGTGATTTGTTCTAACCATTACAATTAACGTAATCACTCACTCAGCATTGCTTAGCCATGTTAGCTAGCTAGGTAACTGATGGTCCGATACATGAGTCAGTCATGAAGCTATGTTGTTGGCAGTCAAAACACAAATATACGACTCATTGGGATAGCGGTTAGTATGAAGTTTTTTTTTGTTTTTTGTTTTTTTTAACTCCTAAAGAAACCTCTGCATTCGCTTTACATACAAGCAGGACTGGGAATCGAATTTATTTACACTAGCAGCTTCCCCTTAATTTTGGATGTTTGAAGTAGAGATTAAATTCGTGATAATTCTGTGATTATTATTTATTGGTCCTGGTTGTTTACTGTATGAGTCAGATTGAAACAGAAGGGGAATCTGAGTTGTAGGTGTACTTTTGCAATTACACTGACTAGATTTTTTATTTTAGAGTGCGAGCAGACCAAGGGGTAGAAAATGTAGACATAGCGAGATGCATGTTTACTGTAAGAGGAGCAGGCCAAGGCAGTTTTATTGCTGGTAAAAGCGTACATAACCAGAGGAAAAAACTTTATATGAGTAAAAGTTCTTGGAGTTACTGTAGCTTTCATAAATGTATTTGATATTACAGATCCAGCAAGCTGAAGAGACACCCTTGGACCATCACGGTGAACACGGGATCGTTATACCTGACATCCACTGTCGTTTACCTGAGGAAAGACTTGTTGCTTTACGGCAAATCAATCCAAACAAGGAGTCCTTGAGTTTTGGTCGCGTCATTTATTTGCAGACTCTCAATGTTGCTTCTAGTGCTAGTGTCTCGCGGCCCAAAGGGTCATTTAAATTTATGTAAAAAATGAAAATAAATTCCTGTGTAAAACAGTTTGACTTTTATTTCATAAAAAAAAGCATGCATATGAACGAACAACCAGTCAATTATTCAGCATTTTGTCACGCCGCCACCAGGCGTGGCGGCTCATGCTTTTATTTTTGTGTCTCTGTTTCCCGTTTTACTCTGAAATCCTAACTCTCCTCTCACCCCAGGTCACTTGCCCTTCCTGCCGCTCACTCATTACCGGTCCCCGCCCATGATTATCACCACCTGCCACCAATCAACCCACACAATAAAAGCCACCTGCATTCTCCCCTCCGTTGCCGAAGTGTCACCGTCAGTGCATGGAAGCGTCCCACAGTCCTTATGTCCTTGTTCATGTTGCCTAGCGTTGTTGCCTTGTTTTTGTGCCTTTTCCTCCCTTTTGGAGCGCCTTTAGTTACCCCTTTTGCCTTGTGCCCTTTTTCCTCCCTAGCGGAGCGCTTTCTGTTGTCCCCAGTACCTTTTGCCTGTTTTTTCCTCCCTAGTGGAGCGCTTTTTGTTCTCCACTTTTTCCCCTCCCTGTTCTCCTCTCAGTTTGAGAGGAGACCTTTGTTGGCCGGAAATAAACCTGCTGCCTTGGTGGCCTACCTTACGCCTGCGTCTGAGTCCTACTTGACCTCGCCTTGTCAGTACACTTCGGCCAGCATGGACCCAGCAGGCACGGTCGAGGCCGCACTGCAGAGCCAGGAGGCCCGGCTCAACAACCAGGACCGGATCCAACAGACCATGCTGTCCCGGATGGAGGAATTGACCAGCCAGGTCCACGAGCTGGTAAGCCTTTCACGGCGTCGAGCGCCAGCTCCCACTGGACAGATTCCTCACCCTGAGTTCTCTGTATCGACCACGCCATTCACCGGGGTAGGATTGAGACTGGCCTCCCCAGAACGATACTCCGGTGAACCCGGACGCTGTCAGACTTTCCTCACGGAATGCGACATTCATTATGAGCAGTTACCACAGGCATTTCCCACAGCCCGATCCCGAGTGGCCTTCATGGTGTCTCACCTGACGGGTCGGGCCAAAACCTGGGCGACCGCGGAATGGGCCAGGGGTTCCTCGGTCTGCCAAAGCGTACAGGACTTTCAAATCGCTTTGCGCCAAGTTTTTGATCCAGAAAACAATGACCGAGAGAAGGCACGAGCACTGAGCCGACTTCAGCAAGGCAAAGAATCTGTCAGCGACTATGCAGTTCGCTTTCGAACGTTGGCAACAAACAGTGGCTGGAACGCCATCGCACTTCACGACCATTTTTTGAAAGGACTCTCACCTGCCATTCAAGAGCTTCTGGTTCCCGTAGATCTCCCCGCGGACTTGGACGCCTTGATTTCCATCGCCATCCGGACCGATCATCGTCGTCAGGAGCTGGCCAAGATCGGCGGACCGCGAAGGAGGGAGGAACCCACCCCCTGGACGCGGCCACCGGAGGCCAGAAGGCTGCGACCCATCTTTCCTTCCCGACCGGAACCAGGAGAGGTGGACCTCGCCAGCGACGAACCCATGCAACTGGGAAGGGCTCGGCTTTCGCCGGAGGAGAGACAGCGCCGACTCCGAGAGGGCCGTTGCTATTATTGTGGTGGTCTTGGACACTTGGTGGAAGCCTGCACCACGAAGGGCAACCCTCCGGTGAGTTCTCCGTCACCCCGACCAGCCAAGAACCACAGACTCACGCAAATTCAGATAACTCACCACAATGTCACCACAGTTCTGTCAGCCCTTATCGACTCCGGATCCGACGAAAGTCTCATGGACTGGGAGCTCGTAAGGCAAATACGATGCTCCACCGAACCCCTTTCCGCGACCATCCTGGCTAAAGCGCTGAATGGCAAGGAGCTCTTCAAAATCACCCATATTACTGAACCTCTGGAAGTCCGAATCGGACCTCACTTCGAGACTCTCCGTTTCCACGTTTTCCACGCTGCTTCCCCCACTTTGGTGCTGGGATACCCTTGGCTGTGTCTACATAGCCCCAGAATCGACTGGAACACTGGAGTTGTTCTGGAGTGGGGAAAGGACTGCAGCTCTCACGGGTCGGAACAACCCGCACTCCGAAACTCCACATCCCAGGTTCACCAGGTGACTCTCGTCCCACCGGCTCAAGAAGAGTACCCGAACTTGCACACTGTTCCCTCCTGCTACCACCACCTGCGGGAGGTCTTCAGCAAAACCAAAGCCATGACTCTCCCTCCACACCGCCCATATGACTGCCCGATCGATCTGAATCCCGGTTCAACCATTCCCAAGGGGAGACTGTACTCAGTCTCAGGACCCGAACGCCAGGCCATGAACAACTACATTGATGACTCCTTGAAAGCCGGCCTCATCCGACCGTCTTCCTCGCCTGCAGGAGCGGGCTTTTTCTTTGTGAGTAAAAAGGATGGATCCCTACGCCCCTGCATTGATTACAGTCCTTTGAACGACATCACTGTCAAGAACCGGTACCCATTGCCCTTGATGTCCTCGGTGTTCGATCAGCTGCAACAAGCCAAGATCTTCACGAAGCTCGATCTGCGGAACGCCTACCATCTCATTCGGATCCGTGAGGGGGACGAATGGAAGACAGGCTTCAACACTCCTCGGGGACATTATGAATACCTGGTCATGCCATTTGGCCTCACGAATGCTCCCGCCGTCTTCCAGGCAATGATAAATGAGGTACTCAAGGACTTCATAGATCACTTCGTGTACGTTTACTTGGATGACATTCTGATCTACTCACCTGACCTAATGAGCCATCGAGACCATGTAAACCGAGTACTCCAACGTCTTTTGGATCACCATCTGTATGTGAAAGCTGAGAAGAGCCTATTTCATGTTAACACCATCTCCTTCCTGGGATTCATCGTGTCACCAGGGAAAGTGGAAATGGACGCGGACAAGGTCAGCGCCGTACGAGAGTGGCCCACGCCAGACTCCCGGAAGAAAGTTCAACAGTTCCTCGGATTCGCCAACTTCTACCGCAGATTCATAAGAAGCTTCAGCACCATTGCCGCTCCTCTACACGCCTTGACCTCCCCACAAGTCCGTTTTTCATGGAACCCGGAAGCCGAAAAGGCATTCAAAGACTTAAAAGCACGCTTCACCCATGCCCCAATTCTCAGAGTCCCAGACCCCAAACGCCAATTCGTGGTGGAAGTAGACGCCTCCAGTGTTGGAATTGGGGCGGTGCTGTCCCAGCGTTGTCAAGAGGACGGCAAGACACATCCCTGCGCATTTCTTTCACGTAAATTATCCAAGGCTGAGTGCAATTACTCAGTCGGAGATCGGGAGCTTCTCGCTGTAAAAGTGGCCCTAGAAGAATGGAGACACTGGCTGGAAGGCGCTGAAATGCCTTTTGTGATCTGGACCGATCACCGAAATTTGGAGTACCTACGCCAGGCCAAAAGACTCAATCCCCGACAGGCCAGGTGGTCCTTGTTTTTTAACCGCTTTGTATTCTCTTTAACTTACAGACCAGGCAGCAAAAACGTCAAAGCAGACGCATTGTCAAGAATCCACGAATCCGAGCTATTGGAGGCCGAGCCTGAGACCATCCTGCCCCGGGATTGCATTGTTGGAGCCATGAGGTGGCAAATTGAGGACGATGTCAAGGAGGCATTGCGCAACGTCACTACCCCCACGTCTTGTCCACCACGTCGACTCTTCGTGCCTGAGGAACTACGATCTCAGGTGATACACTGGGCTCACACTTCACAGCTGTTTTGTCATCCTGGAGTCCGCAGGACCATGTATGCTGTTGCCAGGAGATTCTGGTGGCCGGCAATGGAAACCACCGTAAAAGAGTACGTCGCTGCCTGTCCCACTTGTGCCCGCAACAAGTCCTCGACTCAGTCCCGGATGGGCCTTCTTCAGCCACTACCAATTCCATCCAGACCATGGGCAGAAATCTCATTGGACTTTGTGACCGGACTGCCCCTATCCCATGGTAAAACCACAATTCTCACCGTTGTCGACAGGTTCTCCAAAATGGTTCACTTTATTCCACTATCCAAGCTCCCATCCGCCAAAGCTACAGCCGACATCATGATCCACCACATATTCCGGTTTTATGGTTTCCCTCTGCACATCGTCTCCGACCGTGGACCACAGTTCGTTTCCCGCTTCTGGTCACAGTTTTGTAAAGCCCTGGGTGCCAAAGCCAATCTGACGTCTGGATACCACCCTGAGGCCAATGGACAGGCCGAACGACTAAATCAACAGCTTGAGACCGGTCTCCGATGCCTTGTCTCCCAGAACCCGACCATCTGGAGCAAGTACCTGGTATGGGTCGAACTCGCACACAACTCATTGCCCACATCTGCCACAGGTCTTACCCCGTTTAAATGCGTCCACGGCTACGATCCACCGTTTTTCGCTGAACTGGAGGAGGAGGCAACGGTTCCCTCGGTCCAGGCCATGGTTCGTCGGTGCCACAAAGTCTGGTCGGCGGCCCGGACGGCGCTTCAACGCCAGGGAGACCGGGTGAAGAGGGCCGCCGACCGGAAAAGGAGACCGGCACCTGAATACAGCCCAGGCCAGCGAGTTTGGCTATCAGCCAAGCACCTCAGACTCAAGGTACCATGTTCAAAGCTGGCCCCGCGATTTGTGGGGCCTTTCCCAGTAACCAAGTCCATAGGTCCCGCCGCCGTTCGACTCCGCCTGCCAAGATCCCTCAGAGTTCATCCAACATTCCATGTCAGCCAAGTCAAGCCTGTTCATGAAAGCACACTGGTGCCCTCCGAACCCGACCCACCCCCCCCGGAGATGATTGAAGGCGGCCCCGTTTACAAGGTTAGAAAACTTTTGGATGTTCGTAATCGGGGCCGCGGAAGACAATACCTGGTGGACTGGGAGGGATACGGCCCGGAGGAAAGGCAATGGGTCCCCTCCCGGTTCATCGTGGATCCCTCGTTAATTGATGAATTTTATGAAGATCACCCTGACATTCCTGGGCCGTCAAGAGCCGGCCGTTGAGGGGGGGGTACTGTCACGCCGCCACCAGGCGTGGCGGCTCATGCTTTTATTTTTGTGTCTCTGTTTCCCGTTTTACTCTGAAATCCTAACTCTCCTCTCACCCCAGGTCACTTGCCCTTCCTGCCGCTCACTCATTACCGGTCCCCGCCCATGATTATCACCACCTGCCACCAATCAACCCACACAATAAAAGCCACCTGCATTCTCCCCTCCGTTGCCGAAGTGTCACCGTCAGTGCATGGAAGCGTCCCATAGTCCTTATGTCCTTGTTCATGTTGCCTAGCGTTGTTGCCTTGTTTTTGTGCCTTTTCCTCCCTTTTGGAGCGCCTTTAGTTACCCCTTTTGCCTTGTGCCCTTTTTCCTCCCTAGCGGAGCGCTTTCTGTTGTCCCCAGTACCTTTTGCCTGTTTTTTCCTCCCTAGTGGAGCGCTTTTTGTTCTCCACTTTTTCCCCTCCCTGTTCTCCTCTCAGTTTGAGAGGAGACCTTTGTTGGCCGGAAATAAACCTGCTGCCTTGGTGGCCTACCTTACGCCTGCGTCTGAGTCCTACTTGACCTCGCCTTGTCACATTTTATAGATTTTATACAGACATTTTTCTCAAGAAATGATTGGCCTGCCAACAAGAAATCAAGAAAGCTCAGAAAATGAACTGTTAAACTTAAAACAAACATTTTGGTAGGAACAGCCTGTAATTACTCAAAAAAATGAAATGGATGTGATTTTTTTTTTTTTTTGCCCTTTCAATTACACTGTGTCAAATCTGGCATCAAAGGTGATAGCAGTCAGTAGATGTGATTTAAAGGAATGGTAATCACTCATATGAGCAGTTGGAAATGTAATGGTGTTTGTGCAGGGGGTAACATAATGTGTGACCTGGCATTTGTACCTCACAATTGTGGTCAAAGTTTATTTATATTTTAAATTGCTCTCTGTCTGACATAAGCAGGTGCTTGTGGCCCTGCTCAGTTATCCACAGCATCACCTCATGAAGAGAGGTGACCAACCACCAACTTCATCTTCTGCATCTAAAAAGTAAAGAAAAGTGTGCTTGAATTAAGTACCAAACATGTAAAAAAAAAAAAAATTCTGACAAAGTTATGTTTGACACATGTTTTGAACATTATTGAAACAGGAAAACTACAATGAAACAATCACAGGAACTAAATGTATTTATATTACGTAATCTCAGTCACTTCCTCTGTATTTCAAACACCCAAGACATAATAAATGTAGCAGAGGCTACTTATTTCAATGACCAGAACTTCTCATAAGTGATTAATAATTAGCATTTTATTAATGTAATGATGTAATGTAATAAAATAATCAGGAATAAGCATAATAACAGCTATCTCAGCAGGCCGTTTATTTGGGCCGTTTCTCGTACCAACAAAACATCACGATTCATGACTAGACTAACCAAAATCAAACATTTACGTGGCCTGGATCCTAGTAGTAGCAATGTCACCGCTTTGACGGTGCATGAGTTCCCCCTCTTTTTCAACCTGACTCGTACAGTAAACAACCAGGACCAATAAATAATAATCACAGAATTATCACGAATTGAATCTCTACTTAAAACATCCACGATTTAGGGGAAGCAGCTAGTGTAAATAAATTCGATTCCCAGCCCTGCCTGTATGTGAAACAAATGTATGTATGTATGTATCATGTGTCGGACCATCAGTTACCTAGCTAGCTAACATGGCTAAGCAATGCTGAGTGAGTGATTACGTTAATTGTAATGATTAGAACAAATCACCGGATAAACGATAGATCAAGGGTTGCTTTTAGATAAATGTCAGATAAACAAAACGGAAAACTAGAAGTGAGGGGGGGGTTTATATTTACCTCGATGCTGGCGGCGACTGGACAAAATGAACCAGGAAATAGTCAGACGAACATTGTCACACCCCCATTCCTATCTGACCAATGAAAGTTGTCGCAGCGGCTTCCAAGCTGACCAATGACAAGGCTTCTATCATCGGTTGAACGGAGGACCCCGCCCACACAACACAGAAAAAGATTCGCAACCAAAAAACAGGTTTCAATCAAAAAACAGATTCGCAACCAAAAAACAGATTCGCAACCAAAAAACAGATTCGCAAACAAAACGAAAAAAATGTTTGCAAAAGATTTTATTAAAATACAAATCCATGTTTGAAATGTTTTTTTTTTGTTTGCAAATTTTTATTTTATATGAAAACCCTTTTTTGTTTGATTAAAATTTCTTTGAGGTTGCAAATCCCCTTTTTGTTTGATTGAAATTTTTTTTTGATTGCAAATCCCCTTTTTGTTTGATTGAAATTTTTTTTTGATTGCAAATTCCTTTTTTGTTTGATTGAAAATAAAGACACAAATTTCTCTCCATATTGGACTGCCAAACACAGTGCTCTTATGTATTCAATGTTTTCTGTTATTCACGATATACCTTTAGTGGTACCAGGCTCTAATTACTAAAGAAAAATGGATGGTCTAACATTTTCTTTTCTACTTCTTATACAACGCCACTCATGATGGCATGCATTGTTTAAGATTGTAATGATAGTAGCACGATCAAAAGAGGACAAAACTATAGGATTTACTGACTTAAATACAGTACAGTATTTTGTAACTTACCATAATGAAAACGTAAGTAGCAGGTTTGCCTCTTCTCTTTTTTTTTTCTTCTATTTTATGCCGTCATCCAACATCACCATGAGCGCTAAAACTTGTTTTCCCTCCTTCTTCCGCTAAGCAGGAAAGCAGTTAGGAGCTGATTCATCCCGTAACATAACAAAACTTCTATTAAGTAAATAAAAGTCAGCAGAAATACAGACAAAAATTCAAACAGGAAAGGACCGAGTGCTTGTTTAAAAAAATAAAAATAAAAATCGAAGAAGCGCCCATGATGCAACGCGGCGTGACGACACGTTGTCAAAGTTCTGCCTGATTGGATATTAAACAGCCAATCAGGATTTGCTTTCCTGTCCGACTCCTGATTGGTTAAGAATTGTGGCACAAATATCACGCCTCGACCCTTGCATCGGAAGCGTAAATCAAAGTTTCGTACGTGTTGAGGAGAGACGAAGCAAGCGTGCGCGAGGACTGTTTTGTACGGACGAAACACATATTGTACGTACGAAACACATTTTTGGTACGTACGAAACACATTTTGTACGTACGAAACACATTTTTGGTACGTACGAAACACATTTTGTACGTACGAAACACATTTTGTTACGCACGGAATTGTGGCACAAATCTAACGCCATAGTCAGCTCGTTTCGCTAACGACGGCAACCCCACTAAAACAAAATACCTTTATACGCCTGCGCGATAGCGCGCGTTCGTAAAAACATGATACAGTACATCATTGAAAAAAAATTTAAATTCTTGATGCATTATAAATAAAAGAAGCTATTTTAATTCTACAGGTTTTAGAGACGAACGTTTTACTTTTGACCCCATTACATTCCTAGTGAGTCTTCATTGTTATAATTTACGTTTAGTGTGCAGTATTTTTATTGTCTTTAGAACAATATGTGGCCAATATCTGTCATATAATGATGCAAAATTTATGTTTGTACATATATTATAGCTGCATGGTAATCCAGTGTCAATAACTCGCGGAGTCTCGTGAGAGGGGTTTGTGCGCAGGTGTGTGGAGTTCTGGTCGCCAATAAAGAAATGTGTTAGAAAGACGAGAGCCTCTTTTACATGGTGTCAGAAGTAAACTAGGAAACAATGGCAGAGTTTACTCCACCGGCGAGCTTCCACTTCGATAAGCCTGGTGAGTGGCCAGACTGGAGGCAGCATTTTGTGAGATTTAGGACTGGTACGAAACTCGACAGAGAAGATGGCGCGGTGCAAGTAAGCAGCCTGATGTTTTACATTTCTGGTCATGTAAAATAGTGTTAGGTTAGGTGTTGAATGAACACTGCATGTTGACGCCAAAGGAAATAGTATTTTTTAGTTATTCAAAATGTACAAATTAACACACAACAACAATATACAAGTTATACAAACAAACAACAATCAGTGTCAGACATGGAGTAATTATATGCCAGGTAAAAAACCTTTGTATTGCCCTCGAGGATCTGGGAAAGTGTCACTTATTTTTTGCCA
Organism: Festucalex cinctus; assembly: GCF_051991245.1. Taxonomy (NCBI): domain Eukaryota; kingdom Metazoa; phylum Chordata; class Actinopteri; order Syngnathiformes; family Syngnathidae; genus Festucalex; species Festucalex cinctus. The sequence continues at coordinate 1,362,631 of NC_135413.1, forward strand.
CAAGTCCAGGTACAGGAAATCATGGTGGTGCTGATGTTCCAGCAATGTGTCAAAAAGTATTTCTTGGTGTCAGTCTATCAGCTGGACTTGGATATCTTCATGTTCCTCCATGGTCATTTCCTGTACAAGTCTCTGCAAGAAGGTAACAATTGTATGTCAGATGAGGTACCAAACAATGAACTGAAAGTCAATGGGCCAATGAAGTACATTATTACATGAGCAAGACTATTTGTGAAAGCCATGTAAATTCCTGCACATCGAAGTACAAGGAAGCTGTTGTATCTTCAATCAAAACTAATTAAGTTGCTGGATTATCTTGTTTGACCGATAGATGGCGGTCGTGAGCTACACACTGGGGCTTTAAAGACCGAACCAGTGAAAATACAACTATAAGACAATGCTCAGCCATATGCTGTACATGTCATAAGGTGGAAGTATTTTATATCTAAATATAAGAGTTCTGTGATTTTATCTTTTCTTTTGCATCTTTGCTGTGTTTTGTTTTGGTTTGTTGTGTATTGTTTTAACAGACTTCCAACCTGGACAATTGACACTATTGACCACAATTACCTGCACCTGTGCAGCTCTGGCCCAACCCAACCAGTTACTGTTTTAACCAATCAGAGGCTTGGACAGTGCCTTTTTAACAGACTCAGGTAGAGACAAAAAGGGGAAAGGACAGGAGAAGGAAAAGAAGAGAGGTGAAAGAGAAGGAGCGGACTGAGCAAAGAAAGAAAGAAAGAAAGAAACATGAGAGAAAGAAAGAAACATGAGAGAAAGCACACAAGAAGGAGCGGGGTAGCAGAAAGACGCTGACGGGGGAGCAGAGGGGACCAAGGCAACACGACAAGTACAAGGCCACAGTAGGATTGACCGAGTGCAGGAGAAGACGGGACGGGACCGAGCTGGATTGCGAGGTGTCCCAGTGCTATGCAGTGCATATGGGGGGGATGAAGCCCCGTGAATGTATCGAGTCTTTTGGGCCATTTGCTTCGCCAAAATGCTGATCAGTCGAGGCCTCATTTAATAGCTCATTTAGTAGTGCTGACATCTGCTGGTCATTTGGTGTAACACATGTTATGTGGTTCACAGGCAACAAATCAGTAAATCTGTGCACAAAATAATGGAAGTTTTGTCCATTAAATATTGTCCGTATATTTGTCAGTTGTATGTTCAGTTACTTGATGTGCTTGTGTAACTGGGACACACATTGGATAGAGGGAATGGTGTATTTTATTGATTTTTTGTTAAGGTGTAGCGAGCAGTGACGGGAGTCGGAGGCAGAGTATTGAAGTCCAGAGCCAAAGACTGGCGTTTTATTGACATCATCATCAACAACAACTCACACTGCGCGAGGCTCACAGACCTACCAACATTTTGTTCTTTTATCCTTTCATCCTTTTATCCTTTCATCCCATCCAACTCCTCCTTCGTCCCAACGTTCCGTGGGTGAATTATGTTCTCATCACCACACAAGCCCCCCCAGAATTCACCCATAATCAAACTCCGGATGACGGGGCGGCAAAACTGCCCGACCCCTGCGGGTAACGTACCCAGGAAGCGCGGGCGGGAGGGGCACAGCAGGAATATCAGAACAGTCCCGCGCACCCACTGGCGGGGATGCAGGAACAACTGGAAGGGACCCCGCACGGTCTCCCAGGTGAAGCCTAGGGGGGCGGCCGCGGCGGGGGGCGTGGGGCAAGTCCAAGGGTCCGGCCAGGTCCACATGAGCCGGCTTAAGCCTGTCAACAGAAACAGTTTCGGAACGGCCCCCAACATCCACGACCATAGTCTTGGTACCATGCTGCAGGACCCTAAATGGTCCGTCGAAGGGGGGACTCAAGGGACCACGGTGTGCATCGTGTCGGATGAAAACAAACTCGGCCGACTGCAAGTTGGGGGGCACCCGGGCCACAGGGGTGCCATGCTGTGATGTGGGCACGGGCTGGAACGCACCAGCAGCATCCACCGGCGGCCCAGGCCTGGGTGCGGGCCAAGGCGTTGAGGCGTCCGGAATGAAGTCTCCTGGCACTCTTAGCACCTGTCCATAGACCAACTCGGCCGACGAACACTGCAGGTCCTCCTTAGGTGCAGTACGAAGGCCCAGCATGATCTACTGTAGGGTAGCTTGTCGACCCAATTACCGTCAGAAAGACCAGCGTGCAAAGCGGCTTTCATCGAACGATGGAACCGTTCGCACAGCCCATTAGCCTGAGGGTGATAAGCGGAGGTGCGGTGTAGCTTGACCCCGAGGCCCTCAGCAACAGAGTTCCAAACCTCTGACGTGAACTGCGCACCCCTGTCGGACGAGAGGTCCGCCGGCGGTCCAAACCGAGCGACCCAGGTCCCGATAAACGCCCGGGCCACGTCACTGGTCAATATGGAGGTGAGGGGAACGGCCTCTGGCCAGCGGGTCGTCCTGTCCACCATCGTCAGGAGGTAGGTGAAGCCCTGGGAAGGAGGAAGCGGACCTACGATGTCGACGTTGACATGGTCAAACTTCCTCGCAGGGACAACAAAAGTCTCCAAAGGCGCCTTGGTGTGACGGTGGACCTTAGCTCGCTGACAAGCCACGCATGAATCGACCCAGGCCCGTACATCTTTCTTCAACCCAGACCAGACGAACTTCTGAGCCACCAACCTCAACGATGCCTTCCTGCCGGGGTGTGAGAGACTATGCACCATGTCGAAGGCGGCCCTCTGCCAACCAGAGGGCACCAGCGGTCTAGGCCAGCCCAAGGAGACGTCACACCACAGCTCGACCCCGGAGTCGTCGACCGCCACCCTTTCAACTTGCAACCCGGTGTCGGAGCTCCGAAGCAACTGGGTGCCACGATCGGAAGCCTGGTCGGCCGCCATCCGGGAAAAGTCGAGGCCCAGCTGTACCGTGTTGACGGCTGCCCTGGACAGACAATCCGCGACCACGTTGTCCTTGCCAGCGACATGTCGGATGTCCGTGGTGTATTCAGATATGAACGACAACTGGCGCTGTTGCCGCGCGGACCACGGCTTGGACAACTTCGACATGGAGAAGGTGTGTGATCGACGAAGACCGTGAACTCACGGCCCTCCAGGATGAAGCGGAAGTGGTGGAATGCCAGCCCGACAGCAAGGAGCTCCCTGTCGAACGTGCTGTACTTGCGCTCCCGAGGGACCAACCGGCGGCTGAAAAAGGCAAGTGGCTGCCACGCACCTTCGACGCACTGCTCCAAAACAGCCCCAACGGCAAAATCAGATGCGTCAGTAGTGAGGGCGATCGGGGCATCCGGGCGCGGGTGGGCCAACAAGGCCGCTTGGGACAGCGCGGCTTTCGTCTCTTCAAAAGCCTTGACTCTCACATCGGTCCAGTCGACCGCACGGTTAGGAGCCACACCCTTAAGTGCGTCTGTGGGATCTGATTTTTGGTGCTGTCTCTTGAACTATTGACCTATTCTAGGCCAAATGTTCAAGTGAAATCCTTTTCATGCTAAACAACTTTATGATTGCTACTTGTGTTTAAATAGCCTAAGGGAATTGAATGCCAGTGTGTATCCTGACTTTTCACAAAGGGAATCATGTATTTGTTACCAATTAATCATTTTACTTAATTTTGAAACTCTAAGGTGCCAGCTGAAAATACCAGAAATCACATGTTCACGATGGTCAAACTGTTGAAAAGAACTTCCCCTTCAAAATCACATGTTCACGATGGTCAAACTGTTGAAAAGAACTTCCCCTTCGAAATCACATGTTCACTGTGGTCAATTGTTGAGAGCTGCCCCTTCACGCTTAAGGGCCAAAAAACGAACAAGAGATATCCTGAAGAAGCTAACAAGCATGACGGTGAAAAAGGTCAGAGCAGAATCTTAATTACTTTATGACTTCTAGTGGACAATCATAGGAGAAGCTCAGAACAAGGATCTCATTATTTTGCAAACGGTCAAGTGGCAGTCAGGTGACTCGGGACAGGGATCCCGTTGTTGTTGGCTGGGGGACGAGGCTTGGGACAGGGCTCTCACTATTTTTGGGTGTCTGCAAAAGGTTAGTTTAGCAAAATTATTAGATTATACAATGTAAATGATAGATGACCTTATTTTATGAACGAATAAGTTCTTTTCAATGTAAATGATAGGTCACCTTATTTTTATGAACGAATAAGTTCTTTTGATACCAGTAAAACTTGTTACTACTTCTGGTCTCAAGAACGGGAGGGGGGACGTATGATCTGCGGGCTACTCAATAACAATTGGATACCAGTAGAAGTCACAAAACTAAGCTCGCACTACCCCCTAGTGGTCAAAAGCAGATACCAATAGCATTCAATAATTTGCATCTCGTTAATAAGTGGGTTTGGCCGAGGCTTTCCCGTGCCAATAAGATCTAAGCGTGAAGTGGGCAGACAAGTTTGACAGCCAATTGGGAAAAGAGGTTGTACCATGGATGAAGCTTTATAAACTGCTGCACTTCCTGAGATGATCAGATTTTTTCCATTTGCGCAAATTGAATGGTCTCATTGTGCTTTTGCCAATAAAGCCACTTTTTGTTCAGCTTGACTTTGGACTCCCGCCTATTCTTTTTCCCGACTCGCATTTGATTTCAACACACAACGCAAAAGGAGACCTGGAGCACCAGCCTGCCAGCAGGTGCTGAGACAGGTGACGCTGCGGCCAGCCTTCCGGCTCCAGACCTGACCCGAGACCCGACATTTTGGTGCCTGTGACAACCGGATTTGGACAAAGTTCTGGGGAAAAACGGACAGCGTGTCACGCCAAATCGGTGCGTTACTTCCAGACAAGGCCTACAAAAATTAAGGTAAGCAGACCTTTTATTCTGCTCAATTATTGAAGTCTGGAAACTAACTGCCTGATCACGGCGTGTCTAGCTGTCTGACATATGCCCAGGTCTATTTCGAATTTAGTCAAAAGTAAATTGCAAATTGTAGGAGTCCAAGTCAACCTGACCACGTGCATGTTGTATGTTTGTTTGTCTTGATTGTGTGAAAAACGGCCAAAGTATTAAGTAGAAAGTGTTCTTTGCTCAAGGTGAGCTGCCCCAGGAAGGGGTGATCCAGGAAGGATAATTTTCGTTGTAAAAGCCTAATGGTTAGGCTTCTGCTCTAGGTGAGCTGCAGATCCAGGACGGATCCTTGTTGTTGTAAAAACCTAAGAGGTTAGGTTTCTGCTCTAGGTGGGCTGCAAATCCAGGACGGATTATTTTTGTTGAAAAAGCCTAGTTAGGCTTCTGCTCTGAGGTGAGCCACAGTATTATTGTTTTAAGACCCGAGGCGGGTCTCGTCCGAAGGGACTTGTTGTAAGTCCGAGATGGACTCATTGTGATGTAAATTTGACTGGTAACTGAGCACCTGCTTGGGTAAAGGTGACCCTATTTTTCGGCCTCAGGACAGGCCGAGAAGCATTGTGCTAAGTGTGTGAAAATTCGGGCGGGTTTCTAGGTCGAAGAAGACCTTATTTTTGTGTGTGTTCAAGAGCCTCGGAGTAGGCTAAAGAAATTGTATTGAGCCAAGTGATTGCAGTGTCCCCAGCCAGGAAGGTTTTGGGTCGTTAAGATCACTGTGTTTTTGTCTATAAGCTTAGTTCAAGAGGAACTATGTTTGTAATGTCTTTTGGTCTGTGACAGGCAAATTGTGTGGCAGACGGCGGACTTGTGGATAAAAGTGGATTGCTAGTAGGAAAAGCATAACTGAATGTTGTTTTTTAAGAGTCCATTAGGGATAATCAAGAAAAAGTTGTTAACTGGAAAGAAGATTGTGTAGTGTTGTCTAGTGGTGTTTGAGCTAAAGTTGGATGAAAAGTATGCAAAATAGTGAGAAGGTTAGTGGTTGATGCCTGTGTGCTAGCCAGTTGGCGAAAAGACAAAGGAAGGTTTTCTGAAATACTGATGTGAAATAGGTAATTAGGGAAGGATTGTGAGATAGTGGGAAATAGTGTTGGAAAGATTTGTGAATCGCATTGTGAATTATTCTGTGGATTGCATTGTAAACGGCATGGAAAAATAAGAAATAAAATTGTTAAGCCTGCAGTGGGAGGGATAGAAAGGAAGGAGAGCGGGTTTAAAAATAATAATATTAATAATAATAATAAAAACTAATAAATAAAGTGCCTTTTTGTTATCGGCAACAATAATAAGAATAATAACGAGAGCAATAATAATAAAATAATTAAACGAATAAATAAAGAAAGGAAATAGTAAAATAGTATAAATAAAAGTAAGGTGAGTGATATGAACTAATAGTGGATGGAGAATATAATCGTACAGGAAAGTGTGCCAAAATTAAATATTCCTGATATTGACGAGCCCGAAGTGCAGGGAATAAGAACCCACTTCTGGCTTGAACGTACGTTTCGTGACAAAAACGGGAAAGAACAGTGGCAAAGTGAGCTATTGATAAATCATAAACTGTGGAAAATAACAGACTTCTGTAATCTTGGGTGTATTAAGAAAGATTTTCCCGGTATTGACTGGGACTTGCAACTTAGGGAAATTTGGACAGCAGCCCGGCTAGCTCCACTGTTGGACTATCTCTGCAGAAATTTTCAAGATCAAGCAGTTGTCCCTCTAAAACCTTTATTGGGAATCCCCAACCATTTGCCTCTTGTGGGAGAAAACAAAATTTCAGAAGATCCAAAGCTTTGTATTTCAGTGGTTCCCCGAAAAGTGCATTGGGAGGTGGGTAAATTTGGGCAATTAACTAAAGAAATTGACTGTGACGGCGAGGAGCAGCTAAGGCTAACTTTTCACCCCCGAACAAAACTAAAAACTGCTATTACCGCGGGCAAGATAATTGTCTTGATAAAAGTAAGCGCGGACAACGAACCGGCAAGTCTGAATTCACAATCAGGTGAGGTTACGCAGGGCGTCATGGGTGTTCGACACTCAAAGGGAGTCGGGACATCTAGCCCAATGGCATTTGTAATCATGCAAAAACCTGATTTTGAGCAACAAATTCGACAATGTATGGCAAAGTGGCACAAAAGAACCTCTGGCCAATTAAGATGGCCTAAAGAAGGGACCTTTATGGCTGCCTGTTGCGATGAAATTGAGCAAAATATTAAACATTATAAAGCAAAAGACTTTAGCGCAAGCAGGCAAGGAAAGCGGGCGAGAGAGCGAGAAGTGTTGCGATTTTTTAGAGAGGAGGGCAGAAAGCGGGCATTTGGGGCATCACAGCTCCCGCTGAGGGAAGACGGGCCGTCTCATCCTCAAATTCAAAAAAATAAAGCTGAAGAGCTACTGTGCCTGCCTACTGCTCCAGAGCTGCAGGCCAATCCACCACCATATACATGTGAGAAGGGTGGGGGCCAGTCTGGTCAATACGTGGTAAGGGGGGGCCAAGACAGAAGTTTAAGCGGGGAGGTTACAGGCACTTTTGAGGTGTCATTCAAAACACAGCCAAAAGCAGACAGAGGATATGGAAGGGTGGGCTTTGATGCAGGTGCGAGGGCGGGCGGTTCTTCGGATTTGTCTACATCCACATGTAGTCCTAGCCCATTAGGAGACATTTTAGGTACAGACATGCATGCATGCACGCACACTGTTGATCCAAGCGAGCTCACACGCGCGCGCGCGCACTCTATTGACCCTTTGACCCTTGCACACAGGCGCGCTGCTGAAGCACACACACTCACACGCATCAGAGCCAAAGAGAATAGTATAGACACAGCCCACAACCCGACAACTCGATCGAGTTTATTCACACATAGACTTGATCCTAATTCGCAGACACGCACACCCATGATTGATGATGAGGAACTGGAAGAAAAACTAAGTGCCCTTCATGAAGTAATACGAAAAGTAGGAGTGGATGCTTTGCCCATGTGGTCAAAAAAAGAAGAAGTTCACGGATGACTCATTGGACTTCATGGAAATGACAACTCAAGAAACGAGAGACAACAGAAAGCAATACAAAGACATAATGCTAGCAGAGTGCCTTAAAAAGCAAGGACATATCACACGCGCGAATGAGGGAGGCTCCAACAATGGGCTCCTTTCACTGGCTGACATGGAGAAGCGGTACGGGGGGGGTGAGAGCAGGTGCCCACAGACATCCCTGATCCAGCTGTCAGAAAGCGCTGCCGAACCAACACCTCCAATTCTAAGCCCCCAGACTCCCTTGACGGCACGACGGGAGTTGAACCTGCACCCTGGGCCCACTCCAGAAGGAGGCCAGCATCCACGCCAGAGCCCACCATCCGCTTCCTACACTGCTCCCACGCCCAACCAGGAAGCTCTGGTGGACATCCCTGAGACATTTGATCCTCCCCACTACACCAGCCAGTGGAGCACTGAAAGGCCGCTGCAAGGGGCGGACTATGAGAACACTCCAAGATCATCATTTCCTGGCAGGAATGCAGCCGAGCCACATGGGCCTGGCGGAACACTGCGCAGCGGAAGAGCATACCACCCAAGCAGCGAACAAGGAGGCCCTCACGGGGCCAGCGTCTCCCAGTGCCCACTGGTCACCAGAAGTTATGGAAAGCGCCACTACGTGCCTTGGTCCTTCTGCGACATGATAGGTCTAGCTGACAGGCTGCCTGATTTGACGAACGGGGCTAACAAATGGATCACCGCCCTGGAAGAAAGCACTGCCGGAGTCACGCTTGCCTTGGGAGACATCAAAGCGCTGTTGATGCACCTGGTTGGAAAACATGCAGCGGAAGAGATCCTGGAGAGAGCTGGACTGGATGTGCTGCTGATGGGGAACCAGGCTGATCATGTTGGCTTTAATGGACACCGTGGCGATGTCTGGAGGCAGCTGCGACAATATTATCCAGAAAAAATGGACCCAGCCAAACTGGAGGGTGAGACATTGAAGGAAGATGAGTGCCCTATTAAATTCCTTCACTCTTTCCAGCGGAAGTGGAGAGAGGAGACCGGCAGTGCCTGGAATAATAACAGCACCACTGAAAGCCTGTTCAAAGTCATGGTGAAAAAATCTATGCCTGATGAAGTTCAAGACCGGCTGGACAATGTGGTGGGACTCATGAAAATGGACTGGCCTCTGTTCCAAGAGCACCTGGTGCACCATGTGGAGGCCCTGCGGAAGGAAAAACAAAAAGAAGAAGAGGCACATCGTCAGATGAACGCCAAGCTCACCCACTTGCAGCTGACTGAGCTGAGACAGAAGAAGGACAAGGTCAAGACTCAAGCTCCTCTGGTAACGGTGGGAGGTTCCCCGATCCCTGAGCCTCCGGCTCCAACTGTGGCCCCATATGTGGCCTCCTGCCCCCAGGTGCCCCAGGTAACGGCCCCCATGCCCCAGGCAACTGCCTTCACAACACAAGCACCTGCACCTGTGCCAGCTGCTGTCCTGCCAATCCTCCCACTGGGAGGACCCCTACTGACTCAGCCTAATGGGCCGCAGACCCTGAACCTTCCCATGCATCCTTCAGTGCCAACTGAAATCCACGTGCACTATAATGAGCCAAGGGATGGAAGAAGCCAGCCCACAAGGGAGACTCACAGCCATGGCAGCCGGCGGACACCTGGTCGTGGAAATGCGGGCCCACAGACTGTTCCAGCGGGCCACCATGGGGGACCACCGACCTCTTTTGCTGACCCCAGGCGCAATGCGGCTCATCGAGGACCAGCACCCCGGGGCCAGAACCGCCCCCAGGGAAACGAATGCTGGGGCTGCGGCGAGCCAGGCCACATCAAACGCGACTGTCCCACCAATCCCTGGATAGATTTGAGAGGGCCGCAATAGGGGGGCCCAGAGAAGCCTGGGGGAGAAATCGTCATGGCGCCAGCAGTAACAACGCAACCACAGGACGAGCCCACTGTCCCTGTTGTCATTGAAGGATCACAACATGACTTCATGGTGGATACAGGGGCTACTTATTCCTGCGTGGGGAGCTCTGGATTAAAACTCCCCCTGTCTGGCTCATCGATAAAGACTATAGGTTTCTCTGGGAAAACCCAGTTAATCCCCCTCACCCAACCAATTCCAATGTTGGTATCAGGAAGAAAGGTAGTGGCGCCACTTCTCATCTCTGACCAAACGCCAATCAACCTACTCGGACGAGACATTCTCTGTGCTCTTAATGCCAATATCATGTGCACACCGGATGGAATCTGGGTTGAGCTGCCGCCGAAAGACTCGCTACCAGCCACCACCCTGATGCCACTCCAAACCCCACGAGAAAAACAGCATTATGCCACTGTATACTCTCTGTTGCTCGTGAAGACTGCACCACTCCTGTCGGATTGGAAGTTATGGACTGAATGGACACAAAAAATACTGCCCCATGCAAGAAAGCCATCAATGCCTGAACATTGCACACTCTTCTTTGACGAATTGCAAAACCACAGAGACTATGAGATTTGCTGGAAGGAAGTTATGGATAATAATTGTTTCTATGTGCACGTAGTCAACATTTATGTAGGCCCCCAAGGGGCAGCCGCAGCAATTACACTTCCATTAAGAGCAGCCATATGGTTTCAAGTGCCAAATTCAGCACCACACATGACACTGTTTGTTGAAAAGGGACACAAATCATGGGAGCTTGGCCCAATGGTAAAAGAAGCATTACAAATTATTGCATGGAAAGACACCGATAATCCGCGCGTCCATATTTCACCCGATAAACAATTTATCAAAATTTCATTTTTTGCTGTCAGTGAAGGCCGCGCTGTGACCACATTGGTGCACAGGCCAGCTTTTGTGCAAGCTTCACTGTCAGCAGAGCATGAAAGCCTGCTTGGTCAGATACCCTCGCGACTGTGGTCACAACATAAGACAGACATAGGCTTTGTTAAGTCAGCACAGCCAGTTGTAATCAAGTTAAAACCAAACGTGACACTGCCCAATAAAAGCCAGTATCCCCTGAAGCCACAAGCAGCCATAGGGATAAAGCCCACTATTGAAGGACTGATAGCAGCAGGGGTCTTGGTCAAAACAAAGAGCCCGTGCAACACACCGATTTTCCCCGTTCCCAAGCCACGCTCGCCTGATTACAGACTTGTGCATGATTTACGACCTATTAATGCCATAGTGGATGCTGAGACTCCCGTGGTGCCGGACCCCCACACTTTGCTTTCAAACATCCCACCTGAGTCACTCTGGTATACAGTGATTGATTTGTGTTCAGCATTTTTCAGCGTTCCAGTACATCTAGCATCGCAATATTTGTTTGCGTTTACGTATGAAAAGCAGCAATATACCTACACACGCCTACCACAGGGCTATGTTGACAGCCCCACAATCTTTAACAGGGTCCTATCAGAGGATTTAGGTCACCTAGAGGTAGAAAGCACTGTCATTCAGTATATGGATGACATTTTGGTTGCCAGTCCGACAAAAGAAAATTGCGAGCGTGATTCATTGACTGTTCTTTTAGCACTTGAAAAGGGAGGGCATAAAGTTAGCAGAGACAAGTTGCAGTTCTGTCAAAAGGAGGTAGACTACTTGGGGAGGAGGTTATGCGGCAACTTGCGAAAAATATCTGCTACTCACCTGGAGGCAATTGCTAAAGCCCCACAGCCAAAAACAGTGAGTCAAATGTTGACTTTTTTGGGAATGACAGGATATAGCAGAGCCTGGATCTATGACTATGCCATAAAAGCGGCCCCTCTGCGTGAAATGATCCGCGCGGCCGGACAGAACAATGGCTCAGCTAACTTGGAGTGGAATGAAAAAGCCCTCCAGGGATTCTCAATGCTAAAGCGTGACCTCCAGGAAGCACCTGCCTTGGGAAACCCTGATTACTCAAAGCCATTCCTTTTGTATGTTGCAGAAAAATCTGGGCATGCATGTGCTGTCTTGATGCAGGATACTCCAACTGGGAAGCAGCCGATTGCTTACTATAGTTCTAAATTGGACAATGTTGAGTTAGGGTTGCCTCCATGCTACCAAGGATTAGCATCGGCCGTCTTTGCTTTTCAAAAAGCAGCACCAATAACTATGGGCCACCCTGTGTCCCTTTTTACTTCACATCAATTGCATGCACTGCTTACGAGTCCGCGTTTTGTGTTGACTCAAGCCCGGCGTACCGGATACGAAGTAATTTTGTCAGCACCTGAGTTAACGATACAAAGATGTAATACAGTTAATCCAGCCACTCGTATGATGGTCCCAGAATCAGATATAACGCATGAGTGTATTCAATCAACAGAAGAATTTTTGAAACCTCGTGATGACCTTCATAATCAGCCTATCGAGGCGGATCTCACATATTTTGTTGATGGGTCATGCTTTAAAGATGTAACAGGTAACCATGCGGGTTATGCAGTTGTCCAATTGCACTTGGATGGTTCATTATCTAAAGTGCAGGCGAAAAAGGTTCCGCAGCCTTGTTCAGCCCAGCTTGCTGAGCTGATGGCATTGACAGCCGCATGTCAATTGGCACGAGACAAGCGTCTAAATGCATACACAGATTCTGCATATGCTTATGGCGTGTGTCATATTAATGGAAAAATTTGGCAGCAACGAGGCTTTAAGCGAGCTGATGGTACTCCAGTTGTTCATGCAGAAGCGCTTGCCTCACTTTTGGAAGCCATGATGCTGCCATCAGCTCTTGCTATCATCAAATGTGCTAGTCACCAAAAGAATGACTCATTGATTGCCCAGGGGAATAACTATGCAGATGAGTTAGCCAGGGAGGTCGCATCGGTGGGGGCTATGGCCCCCCTGCTGGTTGCGGGTGACTGTGAGCCTTTGACTACATTAGTCTCCTTGATTGAGACCCAGGATGCGGCATCAGTGTATGAGAAGAGTGTTTGGAAGAAAAGAGGCGCTTCCAAGTGTTTGACAGATGGGCATCAGAGAAATTTGTGGCGCAGCCCGGAGGGACATTTTGTGTTGCCCCTGTCATTGGTGAAAACAGCAATTTTGGCTGCCCATGGCCAAGATCATTGTCATCGGGGTGAGGTGTTGCGCAAGCTAAAAGCGGTTTGGTGGACACCTTTCTTGGCAGCCATGGTGGATCGGACTTTACACGAGTGCATTGTGTGCGCACAGCACAATGTGAGGAAATCCTTTTCAGCACCACTGGGCCACATTCCTATACCGGAAGGACCGTTTCGGCATCTAATGATGGACCACATCGACATGATTGAAAGGGTGAGGGGCTACAGATATGTTCTGGTGGTAATTGACAGGTTTAGTAGGTGGATTGAGGCTGTCCCCACGAAGGGTCCTGATGCCAGTTCTGCTGCTAAATTCTTGTGCCGGGATGTGTTCCCCAGATTTGGCATCCCTGACCTGATCAGCTCGGATAATGGTCCAGCATTTGTTGCCAACATTGTGAAAATTAGCATGAAAATGCTTGGGATAAAACAAAAATTTGGATGTGTCTACCACCCCCAGTCTCAAGGTGTGGTCGAACGTGCTAATGGTACCTTGAAAGCCAAATTAGCCAAAATTAGAGCAAGCAGTAATGGTAAGTTGAATTGGATGGATGCCCTGCCGCTAGCTCTCATGTCAATGCGATCACAGGCTAACCGCACGACCCATTTAACCCCGCATGAAATGCTAACTGGCCGTCGCATGCCTGTGCCCTTTTTGAGAGGCCCGTATGAAGGGCCTCCATTAGAACAGTGTGAAATGGAATTGACCTCCTACCTGCACCATTTAACCCAAATACACAAGGCTATCTCTCGACAGGTTATTGAGACCGCAGAGGACCGACAGGCCGAAATCCAGCCTGACCTGCAGCGTGTGGCGCCCGGTGATTGGGTGTACGTGAAGACTTTCAAGCGCAGGTGGAACGAGGCTCGACGTGAAGGTCCTTTCAAGGTCATCTTGTCAACTCCAACTTCTGTCAAAGTCCAAGGTAAATCAGTCTGGTTCCACCTAAACCACTGCTGTCCTGCACCGCGGCCTGAAGGGCCTGCTGAAACGCAACCAGGCCTGGCCAGGGGTGACCACGCCACCCCGCAGGGAGAAGCCAGGCCTCGGACGCCCGCGGCGGCTAGAGAACCCTCTGTGCAGCGCGCTCCTAGACGATCCCAAAGGCTAGCACAAGGGGGCGACTCTTCATCACCTAGTAGTGGCTCGCTACCTCCGCCTCTGAGTCCTAGCTGCGCAAGTGAGTTGGCATCATCTGACAATGAGCAGCCTAGCCCAGGTGCTGTCACAAGTGATGCTTCCCCCGAGGGGGGGGGAAGTGCAGCTCTCCCACCCCCCACCTCGGGAATGGGTGGAGATGCATCAGTTGGAGGGGACATTGGGGCCGGATCAGTTGACGATGGAGGAGCCGGCCCGTCCTCCGCCCAGACCGGTCAGGCGGATCCAGTCCAGGCTGAGCCGAGTCGGAGTGACTGTGTCCCTTTCTCGACCATTGACCTTGACCTCCTCCGAGAACTGCAGGAATATCAGCCTGACCTTGCTGATCTTGCTGATAGCCCTGCCGCCCCTGACGTATTTCACCTTTAGCGTAGTACAGAGTATTGAGAATAGGGAAGTGCGTCTTCACCAATGTGCTCTGGCTGCAGGGCTTGTTGTTGCGGCGCAGGGAGCCTGGGACAATGACTCTAACATAGATCTGACATATGTAAATACTCCCTCTAGCCGTTATACTCTGACTGTAGGACCGACTCATGACAAATTTGCAATGGAGGCACTGACTAGACAATGTTACGTTTATGGTTCAGTCACACTCATATGCAATGTCACCCACTGTCTCCCGACTACTGGTTATACAGGCGTTACTATGACTGTAAATGAAGCTTTTACTCTGATGCGCGTGGCACACACTCGCTCCCGGCGTGCTGTTAATTTGCCTAATTATAATGAAATTGCTAATAATGACCATTCTGTTAAAATCTTGGGACAGGATAGTAGTTTATTTTATCAATGGATGACCTATTCAGCCCGACAAATAAGTAAACGCCCCTGTATAACATGTTATAATCGTAAGCGCTTGCCCACTGTACGGCCCCTGCCGGAATTAAGGGAAAATGATTGTGGTGCTGGATTATGTTTTACGACTTGTGCGCTATGGTTAGCATCAGGTATTTATCCTGAGTGGGTCACAGATAAGTACCATTGCCCGCGGGTTTTGTCTAAAAATATGTCTTTAGCTGCCCCACCTATGTCGCGTATAGACCGAAATATTGTGCACCCGGTCTGTGTTGCTTTTGGGCTTAAATATAAAAGAATGTGGATAAAAGCAGCTAACCGTTCAATGGATGGGCATCTACAAAGAACCCACACCCTAACTAGTGTCATCCCGGGTGGTCGCAAGCTCTGGTCAGTCATACATTTAATTAACACAACTGCCCTGTCCCCACTGCAATGTGCGCAGGTCCTCCAAAATGGAGGTGACCTGGTCCATGCTGTTAATGGCACTTCTGGAACCCACAGAGTCATCCCTGTTATTGCAGGTGATGCTCCCAGTACCCCACTCGCAGACGTCTTTTGGCTGTGCGACAATGATGATCAAGTTAAGGCTGTAATTCCCGCCCGCTGGCGGGGGTTGTGTGCACCTGTTATGGTGACTGGGCAGTTGGCAGTGTTGGCTATTAAAAAGAAGGCTGGGAAGAGGTCTGTTTTGCGTCCAAACACACTCACTGAGCCCGATTCTGTCTATATTTCATGGGACCAGCAGCCAATAGAGGTCCCAGATGAGCATTCTGCTATTTCTGAAGGTTGGATCCGGTCCGGCCAAGGCACTGGCTGGATTCCGCTCTTTGGTCCATTTATTAATTCACAATATATTGCTCGTAACAGTAGATGGATTAATTACTTGTGGTATAATCAACAACGTTTTATTAACTGGACAGTAATGGCTTTAGAGAATATTCATGAGCAGCTCCATGCTACCACTCTAATGACCTTGCAAAATAGACTTGTGTTGGACACTATGTTAGCCGTAGATAACGGGATCTGTTCAATGATTGGTGACGAATGTTGCGTGGAGATTCCTATGCATACTGGTGAAAAAGGTAACCTTACTTTAGTCTTACAACAATTGGTTACGCTACAAGACGAGCATGTCCGTAATTCAAATTGGAACACCAAAACTGGGTGGCTGGACACACTCGCCAAATGGCTTGAAAGTATGTCTTTCGGGAAGGTTTTGTCCCTCATTGCCACTGCACTGGGCCTGCTCCTCTTGCTAGTGTTAATTACCACCTGTTGTATATTGCCCCTGATTAAAGTGCTAGTTAGGAGATCTATTAATGCTGTAACCCATTTTCCAGTGGTGGTTGATTCTTACGGCGCCGACATGCATTTGCCTGATGCCACTTCCTCTTTCCCTTGCGACTCTGTCTATGAAGTTATGGCAGATAAATATCTTAACTAATGACTCATAAAACAAACAAAAAACTTAAATTTGGTCTGCAGGACATATTGAATGACTTACCCCTCGGCCCCATCCCTTTTTGTCGCTCTACTACCCGATGTGCCCGGAGTAATAAAGTAGTGTTTACTCCCTATCACTATGTAGGCTCTTTCCCCCTTCATGTTGTTGTTAGGGAGGTTGTTATTTATCCCTGGAAATGGTTAAAACATGTTTATGTTTTAAAGGGGGGAATGGCAATTTTCACTGATATATTCCCTGTTTATTTTGAGTACGACGTTTTCAGCCAGGACCATTATAAGACTTTGAATACTAGGGCCCTGATAGAAGTGATAACAATTAAGCTAAATGGATATACTTTGTTTTCTACACGGAGAAAGCTAGTTGCGGACACTATGAGTGATAGACGTCTACGTATGACTAGATGTCTCCAAAATATTGACCAATATTGCGTGGCGCAGCAGGAAAAAGGGAAGTGGCGGTGGCAGATGCGTTTCTCCTTTATATCCCCCTCACCTAAGCAGGAGGAAGGAGATGGGAGAGACGCCCGGGAACTGGTGGCCGCGCCTGAGTGATGAGCTGGCTGGAAGGGGGAGTTACAACATACTCCCAACGGCGGGTCCCCCGATGCAGCCAGGGGAGCCACCATTGAACCCATCCAGGCCTTCCCCGGCACTGCAACCAATCCGTCTGCGGCTGCGGACGCCTTCGGACCCAGCATCTCCTGACTCACCAGCCAATCCACAAAGGCGACCAACTCCACGGCCAGGGTCACAGCCTTGGTGCCCTCCGCCTGGGAGGCAATCACCTGCGCCAAGGCCACAGCCGTCTGGCCTGCCAACTGATATTGCTAGGCCCGGCATGTGGTCCCCCCAGGCTCCCACCAGACTCATCCACCTGTTGACTTCCCCCAGTGGCTCCTCATCTTATGTGGCCCCCAACCCTCCCCCACAACCGGGAGCAGCAGGGGTGCGAGGAGGTGCTCATCCTGCGTCAGCCGTACACCCGAGGCCAGATGAGGATTTGGCTCCTTGCCGCCATTCATGGAAGCGGCATAGACTGAGGATGCCCCATGGCCTGTGCTTCCCGAGCTTGGGGCAACAAGGCTACGACTGCGCGACCCTGGCAGTGGAACAGCTGGCTGACATCTCCCGCCTCGAGTTCAGGATCCTGTGCAGCCGGATCCCAGATGACACCAAGGAGCTATACCAGGTGTGGCGCGCGGGCATCATGAAAGCCCGTGCCAGGCAGAGAGCTGCCATACAGCGTGACCTAGCCAGACAGCGTGGCATGGCTGCACAGCCGAATCCTTAGCCTGAAGAGGCCTCACTTCTGACCACCTGTCCTGTCAACCGAGAAAGAATCTGGGTTGACATTTTCGGTCCCCTGCCGACGCCTGCACCGCCCCTTGCGACTCTGGTTCACCTTTTCAGTACAGGTGTGCTGTCCAGAGGACAACTGGACATCACGACCACACCTTTGCAGTCACTGTTCTGACTGGGGCATAATAATCCCCAGGGCAGTGGGAAACCCTTTCATCGCATCTTGCATTATCACTGTTTTGTTGGGGCATAATAATCCCCACGCAGTGTGGAAATCATGATCGGATGGACGTCGCTGATCCACACACCATCCACCTGACTCACTCGTGTAGGGCACGGAGCCCTCGTTCGTTTACGGACATGTGACGCACACACATGGACATTCGCGTTCACACGCACACACGGACTCTCGTCACCTCTGGACCCCTCTTTCTTCCACTTTCTCTTTTGCATTTATACCCCTCCTTCCACTCATATTGCCCCGGGCCATTGCAAACATTTCCACCCCCACCCATCACTAGCCTCTCTCTCTCAGCCCATGCACTCCCTGTATCCATGCATACACCGCTCACATTTTTTCTCCTGAACTGTCACTCTTCTGAGAGCTTCCCCATCCGCTCCTCTCCTTGGACATAATATCGCATAGCAAATTTTGAGTACCGTTAGCATGTTACGTGCTCAGCATTTATCTTAGCGTGTTAGACATATAACCTTTGTTCTTCTCTTCGATGTGGTTTTACAATGTGCCATTTTATTGTTTTATATTTTGAGATTTCAGTTTGTTCAAAAAAAAAAAAAAAAAAAAAAAAAAAAAAAAAAATCCTCCACTATGTTATGTTAGCCTTTTGGATCCACATGTTTTTTCTTTTCTTTTTTCTTTTATTTAGCCCTTTATGGCTGTACTATTTTAATCTTATTATGATTTTATGCAATTTTTTTTATGTCTATGCTATTTTTACTTTACCTTTAAACTTACACTATGTTAATCTGTCCCTTTGGCCGCCAGCCGGCGGGTACAACTACTGGCATACAATTATTTCACTTAGCCTTTCTTTTAGTGTTGATGTGCTAAACTCTGTCGCTTGTAATGTAGATAGCGAGTGTTAACTTGCCTTTTTGCTTGGTTATTGACTACGTGACACAGGGCTATAGGTGTCTAGTAGTTCTTTCATTAATTTAAGGCCCCATGCTCTTACGCAGGTTGACATGTGGCCAAGTCCCACGGTGTGGAGGCTCATACCGAGCCGCTTCCAAGTTCCCCCGCGCTCCAGGAGGTGCCTGCCCCCTCCGAAGAGCGCACACTCGATCTGTTCGGGTTCAATATTGGTCACTTGCAGAGCTTTGCTCTAACACTGGAGTTGATGTGGAGGTTTGCAGGTGTCGCGGTGTGTAATTGTTTACGCTGTATGATTGGTGTTAGCGGTGCCAATAACTCAGAATTTGTATGCTGGTGTCTGTGTTGTGATTTCATGAACGACTAAGCTGTGCTTCCAATCATCTTTGTCTACTTTGTTCATGATGTATTCACATCATGAAGGGGGGAATGTGGGATCTGATTTTTGGTGCTGTCTCTTGAACTATTGACCTATTCTAGGCCAAATGTTCAAGTGAAATCCTTTTCATGCTAAACAACTTTATGATTGCTACTTGTGTTTAAATAGCCTAAGGGAATTGAATGCCAGTGTGTATCCTGACTTTTCACAAAGGGAATCATGTATTTGTTACCAATTAATCATTTTACTTAATTTTGAAACTCTAAGGTGCCAGCTGAAAATACCAGAAATCACATGTTCACGATGGTCAAACTGTTGAAAAGAACTTCCCCTTCAAAATCACATGTTCACGATGGTCAAACTGTTGAAAAGAACTTCCCCTTCGAAATCACATGTTCACTGTGGTCAATTGTTGAGAGCTGCCCCTTCACGCTTAAGGGCCAAAAAACGAACAAGAGATATCCTGAAGAAGCTAACAAGCATGACGGTGAAAAAGGTCAGAGCAGAATCTTAATTACTTTATGACTTCTAGTGGACAATCATAGGAGAAGCTCAGAACAAGGATCTCATTATTTTGCAAACGGTCAAGTGGCAGTCAGGTGACTCGGGACAGGGATCCCGTTGTTGTTGGCTGGGGGACGAGGCTTGGGACAGGGCTCTCACTATTTTTGGGTGTCTGCAAAAGGTTAGTTTAGCAAAATTATTAGATTATACAATGTAAATGATAGATGACCTTATTTTATGAACGAATAAGTTCTTTTCAATGTAAATGATAGGTCACCTTATTTTTATGAACGAATAAGTTCTTTTGATACCAGTAAAACTTGTTACTACTTCTGGTCTCAAGAACGGGAGGGGGGACGTATGATCTGCGGGCTACTCAATAACAATTGGATACCAGTAGAAGTCACAAAACTAAGCTCGCACTACCCCCTAGTGGTCAAAAGCAGATACCAATAGCATTCAATAATTTGCATCTCGTTAATAAGTGGGTTTGGCCGAGGCTTTCCCGTGCCAATAAGATCTAAGCGTGAAGTGGGCAGACAAGTTTGACAGCCAATTGGGAAAAGAGGTTGTACCATGGATGAAGCTTTATAAACTGCTGCACTTCCTGAGATGATCAGATTTTTTCCATTTGCGCAAATTGAATGGTCTCATTGTGCTTTTGCCAATAAAGCCACTTTTTGTTCAGCTTGACTTTGGACTCCCGCCTATTCTTTTTCCCGACTCGCATTTGATTTCAACACACAACGCAAAAGGAGACCTGGAGCACCAGCCTGCCAGCAGGTGCTGAGACAGGTGACGCTGCGGCCAGCCTTCCGGCTCCAGACCTGACCCGAGACCCGACACGTCGTAAAGCGGGTGCATCACATGGGCAGCGTGGCGGATGAACCTGTGGTAAAAAGTCACCATCCCGAGGAACTCGCGGAGACCCTGGGCCGTCTGGGGTCGAGGAAAAGCGGAAACAGCTTCCACTTTTGCCGGGAGCGGGGTGGCGCCGTCCTCGTTGATGAGGTGGCCGAGGAATTGGATGGAGGGCACACCAAAGACACATTTAGCTCGGTTAATAATCAGTCCAGCCTGGCTGAGCTTGGAGAAAAGCTGCCGGAGGTGTGAAAGGTGTTCTCCGATGGAGGAGCTGGCCACCAGGATGTCATCGAAGTAGACGAAGAGGAACGGCATGTCCCGGAGAACAGAGTCCATGAGACGCTGAAAAGACTGGGCCGCGTTTTTAAGGCCGAATGGCATCCTGAGAAACTCGAACAGTCCGAAAGGTGTTATCACAGCAGTCTTAGGCACATCGGCGGGGTGTACCGGAACTTGGTGATAGCCCCGTACCAAGTCCACCTTGGAAAACACCTTCGCACCTGCCAGGTGGGCAAAGAAGTCCTGTATGTGCGGGACGGGATAGCGATCGTGCGTCGTGGCATCATTGAGGCGGCGATAGTCTCCACACGGTCGCCAGCCGCCGTCCGACTTCGGAACCATGTGGAGAGGCGAGGCCCACGGGCTGTCCGAACGACGAATTATGCCAAGGCGTTCCATGTTGGCGAATTCGGACTTAGCTGTGGCCAATCTATCAGGGTTGAGGCGTCGGGCCTTAGCGTGAACCGGCGGGCCCACGGTCTCGATGTGGTGCTCGACCCCATGCTTGGTAGAAGTGGCTGCAAATGTAGGCGTGGTCAGGCTGGGGAATTCTCCAAGAAGCCGCGTGAACACGCCGTCATCTGAGAGCGGGCTGGCAAGGCCCTCAAACGTCTCCACATCATACCCACAAGCAACAGTGGAAAACGTCACAGCGTCCAACAGGCGGCCATTTTTAACATCCACCAGTAGACTGTGGGCACACAAAAAGTCCGCGCCAAGAAGGGGAAAAGAAATGTCCGCAGTGACAAAGTCCCAAGTGAACCGGCGCTCCCCAAAACATACATCCACTGTCTTAGTGCCGTAGGTCCGGATCGGTGCATCGTTGGCCGCTGACAGGTGCGGGCCGTGAGTGCCCCCGGCAGCATCTTCAGCCGAGGCAGGCAACACGCTTCTGCGGGCGCCGGAGTCACAAAGGAATTTGAGCCTGGAGAGGGTGTCCATGATAAACAGCAGCCGGCACTCTGCGCCCCCACTCACAGCTGCAACTGAGTGGAGGCGTCGCCGTTTCCCAACGCAACAAAGGAGCAAGGGGCGCGGCACCTCTTCGCCTTGGTTCCAAAACGTGAGTGAAAATAGCATAAGCCAGGGGCTGATCGGCCATCCACGGCAGCGCGTACCTTATGAGGTGCCGTTGCGGCCGCCGGGACTGGGAAGGCGCGTGCAGAGGCCAAGACCTCGTGGTTGTGACGCTGGGTGGCCAGGAAAAAACGGTCAGCTTCCTCCGCCAGAGCACGTGGCTCGGAAATGGTAGTGTTCGCTAGCGCTGTCTGGACATGAGGAGGCATGTGGCGCAGAAACAGTTCAATAAACAAAAAGTTCGGCTCCTCCGCGCCAAGCAGGTTCAGCATTTTTTCCATTAGCCCGGACGGCTTACTGTCCCCCAGGCCCTGGATGGCGAAAAGGCGGCGAGCCCTTTCCGGTCGTGACAGCTCGAAGGTCTTAAGGAGGTACGCTTTGAGCCTCGCGTACATATCCCGTGCCGGGGGAGAGGTGATAAAACTCACAGCTCTGGCCGCCGTGGAGCTCCCGAGCGCGGCCACGACGTGGTAGTAGCACGTGGAATCGTCCGTAATTCCCCGGATGGCAAACTGAGCTTCAGCTTGTACAAACCACGTCGCCGCGGCCGACTCCCAAAACTCCGGGAACTTGAGACCAGCGGAGTTCGCCTTGTCGCTAAATTCGATCAAATTCTCAGCCTCGGAAACGTCAACGAGGCGGATGTCGGGGTCACCAATGTAGCGAGCAGTGACGGGAGTCGGAGGCAGAGTATTGAAGTCCAGAGCCAAAGACTGGCGTTTTATTGACATCATCAACAACAACTCACTCTGCGCGAGGCTCACAGACCTACCAACATTTTGTTCTTTTATCCTTTCATCCTTTTATCCTTTCATCCCATCCAACTCCTCCTTCGTCCCAACGTTCCGTGGGTGAATTATGTTCTCATCACCACAAAGGAATAAAATCATTTTGACTGTGTTGGGGCTCAGTCGATTCCTTTTTTTGGATATGATTTCCCCTGCCTTTGAGAAAACCCTCTCGCAGGGGACAGAGGAAGCAGGTGTGCAAAGGAACTGAAGTGCCAACTGGTACAGATGTCTGTTTATACCTTGTTGGGAGATATCTGTTCGAAATGCTCCCTAACTGGTGAAGTCCTTTGCATTTTGGGTGGCTCCATTCTTAAGCAGTAGCGCAGCAATGATCCAAGACTCACGTGACGTCAGATGGTCATGCGGGGGACGATTCCTGGGTTTTCCGCGACAATTTATGGAGCGAATCAGTCACGTGATCGCTGAAAACGGGGCCTCGTTTGCCTTCGGTCACGTGATATGAGGAAAAAAAGAGACGGGCCTCGATACGGGCTCCATTTAACCACGCCCCCTTTGTGCGGGGCATGACTCGCGACTCCAGTTCCATTTGTGACATCACTTCTATGCACCCGCAGCGGCAGGGTGAGGAGCCCTGCCTGCGTTGTGAGTATCCCTCCAGAAGCGACATGTGGTGGCCTGGCAGCCCATCACATCAATCTGTGGATCTTGGCCCTTGTACTTCCGATTGCTTGTTGCGTACAGGCCCCTGACTAGCGACGGAACTGCGGATCGTTTTGCTGAGGCCGGACCCCACCAGAATCCCAGTGACTGCTACATGCACCCCCGAGAAGAGGGTCTCCACTCCCTCGTCTTTTAAACAGTCTGTTTTGTTTTGTTTTAAACTATTTCTCCTTTTGAGGAGTTTTAAATTGTTTTAATTTGGTTTTTACTTTTTAATTGACTATTCTTAGTGGGTTTTAGTTTTTAGCTTTTCTCCTCCCTTGTGTTTAAAATAAATTACTTGTACCTGTTCTTAATCATCTCCTTGGTTGGTCAGTGTGTTCCCTGCCCGATCAATTCAAACCTACCTTTAGTACATCCCCTCCAATATTCATTCATGGTATCTTTTCCATTTTTATAATTATTCACCACCTTCCCAACAAAAAGAACTTCACATACACACAGCACGAGGTGTTCCTCTCCCCATGATGCAACGAGTGAAAGATGAGCTCCAGAGGATGGAGCAGAATGGCATAATAGAGAGGGTTACCCAGCCCACTGACTGGTGTGCACCCATGGTGCCAGTCCTGAAGAAAAGTACAGTAAAACCTCCGCTGATGAACGCTTAAGCTCACGAACTTTTCGCTTGAAGAACATTAAATTCGCGAGCATAGAGTCTCTGCTGATGAACTAGTTTTCGGCGGACGAATCAAACCACGCGGTCGAACAGCGCCACGGTGGCGGCCACGAGAAGCTGACGTACGCTCACGGCGTCCCAATTCGTCACCCCCTTTCTTTGAGTGCGGACGCGGTTTGTGTTTGATAGACATTTTAGACCATATTGAGTGTACTTTTGCTATTATGGGACCGAAAAAGACCCCACCACAGGCTAGTGTTAAGCCTAATGCTGCGTTCTCACCAAAAGCGAGGGACGGCGATTCGGCGGCGAGTTTGCATTGTAGTCAATGGAGTTCGCGCCACTAAAAAAAGCGAAAGTGCTATCACGTACCTCAAAAAAGGAGAAAATAGTGCCACGGCTGTTTAGTCCCAGGAAAGAAGTGAAAATAGTTGGCAGTGCTCACTTTTTGTTGACTCGCTAAAGTGCTCCACTTCCTTGTTCACCAAGGGACACGCCTCCTCCGCTCCGGTGAGCACGAAAGCGCGAATGAGCGGCAACCGTTCCATAAACACTCTACGCGGTGCAACGCTCGCGAATGAAGCGTTCCAGTTCGCCTTTTCGGATTTGGTGAGAACGTAGCATAAGAAGACATTAAAGAAAATTACGATCGAGCAGTAGAAGGAAATCATTGAAATAGACGAACGAGGTATGCGTTTGTGTCACTTAGCGTCCCAGTACCAGTAAGCTAAGTTTACCATTGCTACCATCCTTAAGAACTACCATCACAAAGGTAAATAAAACGACTTTATTATACAGTACAGTTTATTTCTTTAATTACAATACAATAGCACATTTATTATACATAAAATAAGGTATATTTTTGTGTAGTTTTAAGGCTTATTTAGTAGAAAATTATGTTTTATAGGGACCTGGAAACGGATTATTCTCATTTTAATGGTTTCTTATGGGAAATAAATGTTCGGAAGAAGAACTTTTCGCCTTACACACACTTTCTGGGAACCAATTATGTTCGTGAGCTGATGTATCACTGTACAGGCAAAGCCCGCATCTGCGTTGACCTCAAGAGGCTGAATGAAGCTGTTAAAAGAAAACAATACATTTTGCCTACTGTGGAAGAGATCATCTCTAAACTAAGCGGAGCTACAGTCTTTTCCGCTCTGGATGCAGCCTGCGGGTTTTTCCAGATACTCCTCCACCCAGACTCCTGTAAGCTCACTACATTCATTACACCGTTTGGCTGCTTCGACTTCAAACGACTCCCGTTTGGAATCACAAGTGCACCTGAGATATTCCAGAGGAAGATGATGGAGACTCTTCAGGGCCTGGAAGGTGTAGAGGTCTTCATGGATGATGTCCTGGTGTATGGGGCCACAGAGGAGGAACATGATGACCGCTTGGAAAAGGTAAATGCAACGCATTGAATCTGCTGGCTTAAAGCTAAACAAAGAGAAGTGTTTAATTAAACAGAGCCAGCTGAGGTTCCTTGGACACCTCATTGACGGGTCTGGCATCTGGCCCGGTGGAGGCTATTCGGCAGCTGTCGCCACCAGCTGATGTGAAAGAGCTGAAGAGGATATTGGGAATGGTGAATTACCTTGGAAGGTACATTCCAAACCTCTCTACGGTGGGCCAGCCAATGCACGAGCTCCTAAAGAACGATGCTGCATGGACATGGAGTCATGCTCAACAAACGGCTTTCGAGAACACATGCTAACAACTGCACCGGTGCTTGCCTACTACGACGTGAGCAAGCCAACTGCTGTGTCGGCTGACGCTAGTAGTTGTGGACTGGGTGGTGTGCTACTCCAACTCCAAGGAGGTCACTGGAAACCAGTAGCATATTGCACCCGCAGGCTCAGTGATGCAGAATGTCGCTACGCACAGATAGAAAAGGAGGCGTTAGCAGGAGTCTGGGCATGCGAGAAGTTTGACAGGTACCTTAATGGGCTGGAACACTTTAAGGACAATGTACCCTTACGTTGCCAGCGTCTCCTCATGAAGCTCATGAGATTCAATTGTAAGGGAAATCGGTCCAATTAATTATTAAATCAATAATTGTTAATTATTAAATTAATAATCAATTGGCTCATTAATTGAAGGAGACTCAAACTTAATATTTAAATTAAGTTGAGCTTGCCTGCGGAGCACCACATCTCTTTTTGATAATTTTATCAGGATAACAGATGAGAACCTCGTTGAATCAGTCATTAAAATGAAGGTTGTGCCCTTACTACAATTTTGTGAGTTCTTTGTTCAGCTTAGAGGTCACTATAAATTGATGAAACACACACACAGTAAACCAGGTTTTGAGTTTTGTGCACGTTTATTCTCTAACCTAGGTGGGATAATCTACTTAGAATTTAAAGAAGCAAAACTAACTACTATGATAGGAAACGAAACGAGAACTAAAATAATAAAAATAATCAAAGGAGAAGAAAAGAAGAAAAGAGAAACGGTCTTAGCTAAGGTGATGGATTTCTTAAATCAAACCAACATGGGACCCACAATCAACCTAGTTTGCACCAATTTGTACTAGGGCAAAGGCCTGCAAAGTTGCACTTACAGATGGGGTTGGTCTGAGAAGCAGGACCCTGGATGGAGACTCGCCAAGCCCGTTTGAAGAAGGGATGAAGAAGGTTCAGTTCAGAAGAGGAGCAGAATTCGTCCGGCTGGCCAGTTGAGCTTCACGGGGTCAACCTGCTGGCTGGGAAGAGGCCTTTTTTTTTGGTTGAGGCCTCACGGTGCCTGGAAAGGCACCGTCCGTTTGAGCCTTGTGCAGGGACCAAAAGCAGCGTGTTTCGCTGCGCCTGTCGCTACACGCGATGGCTTCTGTGCGTTGCCGTGTGCTGGAGGTTAAGCTAGCTGGGCTAGCCCTTTGTCTGGCAGCCACGCCGATGGAGACCAGGAAAGAGCCAAGAGGAGCCAAGGAGCAGTGAAGAGAGCGGGAGCCAAAGAGCAGCGAAGGAGAGAGCGAGCAGCAAGCAGGGAGCGTGCTTTTAAATTTGGAGGGCGGCGGCCTCCACACCAGGGGGGCCGGGTGAGACCACAGTGGAAAGTTACCAGCTGGGGGAGGTTTTTGGTAGACTAATCAGATTGAATCTGGATCCCATGTGTGTTAAGATTCTAAGGTCAGAATTCAACCAATGCAACACGTACAATTGAATACCTCAAATGAAATGTTACCTAGCTTACACTGTTAAAACGTGCATACACATGAAAGTTTAGTGGAGAATCTGCCACTGCAATGGAACATTTTCATGACATTTCATGGAGTCAACATTTCACAAATGGCAAACATAACATTTCATAATTCATTGTTCTGTTGCAAAATAAGAAAGTAAAGTTTCTAAGAAGGCTTTTACTGTCCTGATTTGTGTGTGTGTGCGCGTGCGCGTGTCAGTCAGAGCATGTGTGGCTGTTTGTGGGGGATGTTCTTGTCCTCCCCACCCCCCACAGTGGCGTGTTCAGGCCACAGGAGCTCAATTCCTTTGGAACTGAGGTTGCAAAAGTTACAACCGGCCGATAATCGTTACAGATCCTCCCTTTGGCGATGGAAACGTTCTTCGACAGAACGTTTCGGTCGGCACATCTAGACGTGGCATCGGCAGGTGGACAGCACAACAATGCAGTTACCAGAGTACAAAGTTGGTGCAAACCCACCCCTCCCCTCCCTTTGCTAAAGCTCGACTCGGCAGTTGGCTATGATGTTATCTTTCCCTCTAGGTCTACACTACGTGTCGTGTATAGAGTGGAAGGGGAAAGTAACAGACGCAACAGGAGAAGAACACGGGGGTGCTGGGGGGCGGGCGTGCCACCTACACCCGCCGGGTTGGGTGAGGCCCCGCTGGTCGCTCCTCTTACTCACTTCACTAGCTTTGCACTATACACTTTGTAAATATACACATAGGGCACACAACACATTTCTTGGTGGGGTGGGGAAGGGTGGAAACACCGTCTTCACCCTTCAACTCCCCTCCAATTTTAATGCACTTCACGTCCAAGGGGAGGGGTGAGTTGGGGCGGGGAGCAGTGCCTGGCAGCGCTGTGGTCCCCCCCATTTGTGTCCCTGCCCCACCACTTTGTCCCTCCATTCCCTTTTTTAATGCACCACACATATACATATTCATTTCTTTGGGGGGGATACGGGTGTGTCGGAGTAGGGGAAATTTTTTCCCTCTGCTCCGACTCACCTGCTCCCAATTTTAATGCACCACACGCACACACTTGTATATACACTGGGTGGGGCCACATTCACGGTGTTAGGGTGGAGCTCGCCAGTCGGCGAGCTGGCGGACTCAGTAACAGGGTTAGGTGTCACTAGTACTCTGGCGTGACGACCGGGGCCTCTCCCCACCGGGCTCGGTGTTCTGGTGTTCCGCCTTCTCCCCTGGTGCTTCCTCCTCTGCTTCCCCCCTCCCGCCGCTGTGCTACTCTCGCGCGGCTGGAGGTGGGGTGGGCACATCTTCCCTCTCTGCGCTGCTGCCCGGTGCCGGTTTCCGGGGGGGCTTGCGGGGGGCCGGGTTCGCGGGGGGGGGGGGGGGGGGGGGGGGTTGGCGGCCATCGGGGGGGGGGGGCAGCTTGTTTGGGGGGGGGTGGAGGTATGGGTGGGTGGGGGGTTGGGTGTTGGGGGTCGGGGTGTGTTCGGGGGTTTGGGGGTCGGGGGTGGTGGGGCCTGGGTCGTGGTAGTGGCGGGTTTGGGTGGGGTGCGGGGGGGTCGTGGGGGGATGGGGGCTGGGGACCGGTGGGGCGCTGTGGGGGCCCGCTGGGCCTCGTTCTGCGGCCTTGGGCTCGGGGGTGTGGGCCGGGGCTGGGGCGGGGGTGTTCCGGGCGTCTGGGTCGGCTCGCCGACCGGTGTCCGCTCGGGTGGCTTGGGGGTGGCCTTGGTGCTGCCGCGGCCTGGGGATTTCGGGGGGGGGGGGGGGGGGGGGGAGTGCTCGCTTTGCTGGACCGCGGTTGACGGCTTCTTTCTTTGGTGGTGGTCCTTATGCATGCCAGATCCGTCGCACCAGCATCTACTGAAACTCAACAGAAGTAGCCTCTCCCTCCCCCAGCCCCTTGAATCAGTTGGTGCTGGTGTCTGTGGTTCTCACTTTGCTTTATCTATCCTTCCCTCCTTCCTCTCTTTAGTTTTTCCTCTGGTCACTTGAGATCTTAATTTATTAGAAGTATGAGGTTTCTGGGGTTGGCATAAGACTCTGGTTTTGTAACCACGTAGGAGGGGTCTTGTTGGTGCTGGACTTCACTTTGATGGATTGGATGTACTGGCTTCTATGGATCTCACTCTGCCTTATCGATCCTTCCCTCCTTCCTCTCTTTAGTTTTTCCTCTGGATCTTGAGATCTCGCCAAATTTGCTGGAATTTAGAGGCTTCCGGGGTTGGCGTAAGACTTTGATTTTGTAATCATGGGGAAGGCAGGAAGTGTTTGGTCGGTGCTGGATTTCACTTTGATTTACCTTTCTTTTCTCTTTATTTCTTTTTTTTCTGACCTTTTCTCTGGTCTCCTGACCATTTAAACCTCACGACTCTGGCAAGATTCTGAAGTACCTGGTTAAAGCGAAGGGTAATGGGATATTTATAAGGTTTTAGGTGAATGAATGAGTATAAATTTATACGTATTTGCACGCACGCACGCACGCGCACGCACGCAAACGCACGCAAACGCACACACGCAAACGCACGCACGCACGCACGCAAACGCACGCACACATACACACAAAAAAAAAAAAAGAGCAATGATGACAAGACGTTGAATCGGTAAGACTACCGAATGAACAATAAAAAAAAAGAAAAAAAAAGGAGAAGAACACGAGAGTGGAAAATAGAAGTCCAATAGTTGTCTAGAGGCCTGTGTAGGAATGTCATGTCAATGTGACTGAAAGGGGGCACTTTCACAGATGGAATAGGCTACCAACAGAAGTGAAGTCAGTCCCGAGTGTAAATGCTTTTAAATCCAGGTTAAAAACTTTGCTTTTTTCTTATACCTTTGATTAGGGACTTTTAAACAGCTTTAATTAAGTGTTTTGTTTTTTTTAATTATTATTTTTATTTTTATTTTTATTTTTATCATTTTAAACTTCCTTATGTTAAATTTTTTAAAGTTTGTTGAATAATGTTTTAAGATTGTTAGTTTGTAACCTATTTTCATTTATTTTTCTTCCTCTGAATGCTAACTACTGTTTCTTGATGCTTATGTGTTGTCTTTCCTCGTGTAAAGCACATTGAGTTCCCTTGTGTATGAAATGTGCTATACAAATAAACTTGCCTTGCCTTGCCTTGCCTTTCGGTTCTTACTATGACTTGGGTCTTTCTAGGGCAAAAGAAAGCTGTATTAAGGGAGCATGCAGGCCGAGAAGACGTTCTCACAACTGAGCTGTTGATGTATCAAACAGATTAGTGCAGCATGTCAAGTCTCAGCGCGGTCACACCTTGCGTGTGAGCGTGCTCTGGTTGGGACACCGAGAAGAAACAAACTGTCTCGTGGTTAGTTTGGTTCAGCTTAGCGTGATGCTAGGCAGATTGAGGACTAGCGTAGTCCTTTTGGTTGTTTTGTCGGGAGACGGTAGATTGGTAATTTGTTTGCTACGCGTTGTTAGGCAAAATGAATCGCGGTCGTGACTCGCGTGTTTTGCCATTTTAAAGTTAACGGTGTTTGGACTAACAGCAAGGGTGGGCAGGGTGGGTAACAAATTGCTCAGAAATAGGCACAACGCGCCAAGCAGATTGCAAAGAACAACCACTGTGTTGTTTGGGTTGTTCGATGACAATTTCAAGTGCGATTTCAAGTTCAAAGTCCGCTGTGAAGCTGAATGGTTTGCTTCAAAAGTGAGGACAGCGGCCTCAATTTGTGTCATGCGTAGCTCAGAGGTGCAATCCAAGTCGCGTTCCGTAAGGTGGCAGAGTTGTACACCCTGAGTGGGATGTTCAACTTGGCCGAGGGGAGAGCTGGTGTTGCGAAGGTGACCTCTTGAGGGCGTCTCGGGGACAACAGGCATGGTCCCCCCTTGAGCTGGGTGAGAGTCCTGGTGTGAGAGTCCTGGTGTGAGTTTTGTACACTCAGAACAGGTTCACAAGAAGTCTCTGTTAGGCTTACCGCATAACAATTGGCAGTTTTGGTCAGCGGTGCTGCTGGCAGAGGCTGCCGCACCTGTGACCAGATTTTGCGTCGGTCGTAATCTATCAGGGGCTTGAAGCGGCCCAGCAGATCTTGACCAATGAGGAGCGGGACTGATTCCACAGCAGACACGTACACAGGGTGGACCAATTTGTGTGGTCCAATCGTCCAGTGTAACGTTGCCATGGAGTCCAGATGGGTGTTAGTCAGTGCAAATGCACCGATCTCCAATGAGCAGTGGTTGACGCGGAGCGTCCGGCCACTGTTCTTCAGCATGGCTTGAAGTTGGTTGAAGAGCGTGTTGGACATTACTGTAATGTCAGCGCCAGGATCAACCAAAGCGTCATAGTCTAATGTTTGTTCAAGTGTCGTCCTCAAATAGAACTTACGTGATGCACCTTTAATCTTGAGGTTACCAAAGAGCTGTTTGAATGGTTGATTCGACTCGGTAACAGGTGCACTGGCAGAAGGCAAAGAAGGTGCTGGATCCAGTTGGACTGAAAGAACGGTGTTGTCCGACACCTCTGGCTCATTGATGGCTGTCGGCTGACTGTCGTTGGACAATTTGCGCAGCCCATCAAGAACTTTTGTCCAGATGTTGCTGTCAATTGAGGAGTCACCTGACGTGGATGGGGGCTCCTGAGGACTATTTGTGCGGGGAGGTTTCTTTTTGCGAGGTTTTGTTTTCGCAAAGGGTTTCTCCCGTTCACAACCACGGCTGGAGCTATGACTCAACCGCGCAGGTGCACTGCGGCCGTACTGGTGCTTCTGATGAGAACCATTTTGAGGCCGTTGTGCAGGATTTGATGGGGAAGCGGCGATGTCATCGTCGCTTTGCTGCTTTTCCTGTCGCCGAATATGCTCCTGGGAAAACCCTGATTGTTGCGGACACGCTGTCACGCAGCCCGATGACAAACACTAGCATATCAGATGAAACGCACAGTGATGTGGCCTGCTATGTGGCCTGCTATGTGGCTAGTGTGCAGCATCTGAAAGCAAGTTGGATGAAATCAGGGTAGCAACAGCCACTGATACCGAACTGCTTTGTGTGACGTCGCTCATAGAGAAAGGATGGCCTGAGTACATCAGTAAAGTGCCAGTAGATGCTAGAGCGTATGTTCAAGTCAAGTCTGAGTTGTCAGTGCACAATGGCTTAGTTCTGAGAGGATGTAGGATTGTTGTGCCAAGATCGATGAGGGATGAAGTACTTCAGAAAATTCACGAAGGACATCAAGGCCTTATCAAATGTAGGCAGAGAGCAGGTTCATCAGTGTGGTGGCCTGGACTTTCGTCAGAAATAAGCAAACTTGTGACATCATGTCAAGTGTGCGATGCAATTAAAAGAACTCAACAGAAGGAGCCACTCCTATCCACACCGCTTCCGGAGCGACCCTGGAAGAGAGTAGCTATGGACCTCTGTGAATTTAAACAACACCACTACCTTGTCATCTCAGACTACTATTCGAGATTCATTGAAATACTACTCCTGCCATCCACAACAAGCATGCAAATGATCAAAAAGCTGAGGTCAGTTTTCGCTAGATTTGGAATTCCAAATGAAGTAGTAAGTGACAATGGTCCCCAGTTTACAAGTGCTGAATTTCAGGAGTTTGCGAAGCAACTCGACTTCCAACATTTTACGTCCTGTCCTCATCATCCGCAGGGCAACGGGCATGCAGAGAGGGCTGTGCAGACGGCGAAGAACATCTTAAACCAGGAGGATCCTGTCATGTTGGTCATGTGCTATCGAGCTACTCCCTGTTCCACCACAGGGTGCAGTCCAGCTGAGTTATTGATGGGGAGGAAAATCAGAACAACACTCCGGACCCTGGAGAGAAACCTCAGACCAAAGTGGCCCAGCAGGACGGCCGTGGAGGAAACAGACAGGAAGGAAATGGCGAAGCAAGCTCATTACTTCAACCGTCGCCATGGAGCCAGAACCTTGGCTGCCCTACAGCCAGGGGATCAGGCATTTTCCAAATTGGACCATGAGAATTCTTGGTGTTTTCCGGCGGTGGTCTCACGGGAGAGCACGACACCAAGATCGTTCATCATCCGGACGCCACAAGGGGCAGAGTTGAGAAGGAATCGCTCTCACCTTCTTCCTGGACCGGTTCCCCGGCCTGTTCCAGCAGCACCCGAAGAATCCAAGGCAACAGACACCCACTCTGCCAACATCGACATAGTGGACACTGTTCCTGTTCGTCAGTGTGTGTTTACATCCTCAAGTTCCTAACCTACTCAGGTGGTGACCCGTTCGGGACGGGTGAGCAAACCTGTCAACAGGCTTGACCTGTGATGACAGTGAGACACATGGTCTTTGGGGGGAGGAGGAAAGTAAGAGAAAAGGAGAATGGAAATTTGAATGTGAAAAAAAAGAACAAAACTACGAAGAGAAAATGTTGGAAAAGTTGAAATTTGTGTTAATTTTGACAATGTTGGTGTTATTCGTATGGAAAACAAATTTATGTTGATGCAAATTTAAGTTGACTCATTTCTTTAACAGAAGAAACATGGTACATTTGGCAAGTGATAACTGGTATCTGCTGTCCAGCAAAAGATTTATTTTGTTATTGAAAATAACACAAAAGAGAGGAGATGGGGGAGGTGTCATATAATGATGCAAAATTTATGTTTGTGCATATATTATAGCTGCATGGTAATTCAGTGTCAATAACTCACGGAGTCTCGCGAGACGGGTTTTGTGTGCAGGCGTGTGTAGTTCCGGTCGCTAATAAAGAAACGTGTTAGAAAGACGAGCGCCTCTTTTGCCGTCTTTTACATATCATAGGATAGGTTTTGAGGGTGGGTGAGGGAAGGGGGGTCATTTAAAACACACACATCGCAGACACATAGCAAAAGACTGTGGCCAAAATGTAGCGAGCATTACAGACCACGTCGGGTACGTTCAAAATGATTAATTTGAACCCAATTATCTCTTTGTTCATGTCATGTCATCTTCCAACTGTCGTTTTTTTTATATTTGATTCCAACATTGGTTCAAACTTCAAGCTCATCGCACTGCAAGCTATACATTCTTGAAAAACAACTGCACAACAAACAAAGTTAACATCAATTATTAATTTATATTAATTACATATTTACTTCGATTCAAACTTTGTTTTTGTTAACTTTGTTAACTTATGTTTATTAATTATACTTCAGTAATTGTAAAATGTTAAACCTTTATTTTTACTATTCCTCTCTGGCTCATTTGAATGAAATTTAATTTATTTGTCAAGTTTTATGTATTGAAAGGTAAATGTTATATTGATTTTAAACAAATTTTTACTATTACATAAACAATGATGAACATTTACTACCACCCAAATAAATACATTAAATTTAACAAATTTAAAAAAATAAAGAGAGAGAGAGGGCACAGAAGTACCAAAAGTTTGTACCGTTGAGTACCGGTATCGATTCCCAGGTACCGCATATTGGAACTGTACCAGTTCAAATGTGAACGGTACCCATCCCTAGTGGTATATTGCTTGAAACACATTCAAAAAATATATATATATGGATAAGATCAGATTCAGATCAGATTCAAGGTTTCAAACTATAATAAAAAAGTAAATAAATAACATAAAGAGATAAAAAGAGCAACGAAACACCATTAAAATAGGAATAAAAAGAGGGCACATCATAAAACATAGACTAAAACAACTACCGGTATATCTACATAATGACACGACTCAGCAGAGTCGGTGAAAAACAGATCCCAGAAATGCAGGCTCAGAAGAGGAAAACAATCTCGATTTATTTCCTTGTTCAACCGAAGAAGCAAATCTTGCTCGCAGGCAAGATAACAAGGATCACAACAATCACTTGCACACTGCAAGGAACCCGAAGGAAACAGAAAACACTTGCAAAAGGCAAGGAACACGAATTTAACAAAAAACACTTGCAAAAGGCAAGGACAGAATAACAAACACAAAACACTTGCACCCGGCAAGGACTACTCGAAATAGAAATGCGGAAATAATCAAAAAGCGAAGTAAACAACAGAAAGCGACGCGGAAATACACACGTGAATACAGATTAACCGAGGACGAAAACAGATTCAATGATTTTACCAAACTTGAAACGCGGAGAACACTTGGACACACTGGTGAGCAAATAATAATCCGACGGCTTGCTGTGCCGCTCGGAGTCCTTTTAAAGTCCTGATTGTCAACGCGATGCAGGTGCGGGGCTGGGGAACGCCCCCCTCGTTGGTAGCACTGGAACACACACACACAAAAGCACAACAGGCTGAGAACCGAACCATGACAGTACCCCCCCCTCAACGGACGCCCCTTGGCGGACCACCTGGCTTATCAGGATGAGCAGCGTAGAAAGTGTCGAGCAAAGACGGGTCCAGGATCCAGGAGCGGGGGATCCATTGCCGCTCCTCCGGTCCGTAACCTTCCCAGTCGACCAGATACTGGAAGCCCCGTCCCCTGCACCTTGAGTCCAAGATTTCCTTGACCGTGTAAACAGGATCTCCATCGACCACTCGGGGAGGAGGCGGAGCGGGTGCAGGCGGGTTCAGTGGACTGGGAGTCACAGGCTTAAGGAGGGAAACGTGGAACACTGGATGCACCTTGAGAGAAGGCGGAAGACGGAGTTTCACAGTCACAGGATTGATGACGGCAAGTATTTCAAAGGGTCCGATGTAGCGCGGACCCAGTTTCTTTGAGCACCCTGCCAGGCGCAAGTCCCTGGATGAGAGCCAGACCTTGTCTCCTGGCTGGTAAGTGGGCTCCGGATGCTGCCGACGGTCCGCAATCTCCTTATTGCGGGCCGCTGAGCGGGATAGCGCCGCTCGTGTCTCCCGCCATACCTTGTGGGCCCGCCGGAGGTGGTGTTGGATGGTGGGCAGTTCGATGGGACCTTCTTGAGAAGGGAACAGAGGTGGCTGGTAGCCGTACGCCGCCTTGAAGGGTGAGAGACCTGTTGCAGAGGACGGCAGAGTGTTCGTGGCGTACTCGATCCAGGAGAGGTGCGATGACCAGGATTCCGGGTTGTGCAGGCACACACATCGTAGAGCTGCTTCTAGGTCCTGGTTGGCCCTCTCCGTCTGGCCGTTGGTTTGTGGATGATATCCAGATGACAAACTGGCTGTGGCGCCCAACAGCTTACAGAATTTCCTCCAGACCTGGGAGACGAACTGAGGACCCCGGTCGGACACCAAGTCCACCGGAATGCCGTGAAGACGGAAGACATGACGGACGAGGAGTTGAGCAGTCTCCCAGGATGATGGCAGTTTGGAAAGAGCAACAAAGTGAGTCAGTTTCGAAAACCGGTCGACCACGGTCATGATTACCGTGTTTCCCCTTGACCGGGGGAGGCCGGTGATGAAGTCCAACGAGATGTGAGACCAAGGCCGCGTCGGGATGGGTAGCGGCCTCAGTAGTCCCATCGGCGGCTGGTGGGACGATTTCCCGCACGCACAAGCGGTACATGCCTTGACGAATTCCGTGACGTCCTTTTTCATGTCGGCCCACCAAAACCGCTGGCTAATCAGGGCAAGAGTCCGGTTGATCCCTGGGTGACATGCCACTCGTGAGGTGTGACCCCACCGTAGGACCTCAGCCCGCACCGGGTCAGGAACGAACAGTTTCTCTGCCGGGCACTCCTCCGGCACTGCGAGCCCTTCCTGGGCTTCAGTGACTCGCTTCTCGACCTCCCAACGAACTCCCCCCATGAAACAATGTGCGGGTAGGATCGGGTCAGTTCTGGCCTCCGGCGTGGCCGCATCGTGGATCCGGGACAAGGCGTCCGGCTTCTGATTCCGGGATCCCCGGCGGTAGTCCACGACAAAGTTGAACCTCGTGAACAGTAAGGCCCAGCGTGCTTGCCTCGAGTTAAGTCTTTTGGCTGACCGAAGGTATGCCAGGTTCTTGTGGTCCGTCAGCACCCTAAAGGGTTCCTTG
Organism: Festucalex cinctus; assembly: GCF_051991245.1. Classification (NCBI taxonomy): domain Eukaryota; kingdom Metazoa; phylum Chordata; class Actinopteri; order Syngnathiformes; family Syngnathidae; genus Festucalex; species Festucalex cinctus. The sequence continues at coordinate 1,399,535 of NC_135413.1, forward strand.
GCGCCCTCCAGCCAGTGTCGCCATTCTTGTAGAGCCAGCACGATAGCCAGAAGTTCCCTATTCCCGACGTCGTAGTTCGCCTCCGCTGGACTCAGTCGCCGGGAGAAGAAGGCGCAGGGATGGAGCTTCCCGTCTTCTGGCGACCGCTGGGACAGGACCGCCCCCACTCCTGAATCCGACGCGTCAACCTCGACCACAAAAGGCAGATCTGTATTAGCGTGGATGAGCACTGGCGGGTTTACAAACTGCTGTTTCAATTTCAAAAATGCCTCTTCAGCAACAGGTGACCACCTAAAGGGGACTTTACTTGACGTCAGTTTAGTAAGGGGGGCAGCCCGTAAGCTATAATCTTTGATAAAGCGACGATAAAAATTAGCGAATCCCAAAAATCGTTGTAGCTGTTTTCGGTTTTTGGGAGTCGGCCACTCGACCACGGCTTGAGTTTTTACCGGATCCGCCCGTAATTGCCCTCCCTCAATAATGAATCCCAGGAATTGTACAGACTTGGCGTGGAACTCGCACTTCTCTGCCTTCACATAGAGCCGGTTTTCCAAGAGGCGCTGGAGGACCAGGCGAACATGTTGCCTATGCTCCTGAATGTCGCGTGAGAAAATCAGTATATCATCGAGATAAACAAAGCAAAAAGTGTTCAACATGTCCCTAAGGACATCATTAATTAGACATTGGAATACTGCTGGGGCGTTTGTCAGACCAAAGGGCATAACACAATATTCAAAGTGTCCGAGTGACGTCTTAAAAGCAGTCTTCCACTCGTCCCCCTCCCGTATTCTCACCAAATGATAGGCGCTTCGCAGGTCTAGCTTAGTAAAAATTCGGGCCGACTGTAATGGAGCGAACGCTGAGTCCAGCAAGGGAAGGGGATATTTGTTCTTAACCGTGATCTCATTCAAACCACGATAGTCGACGCAAGGGCGGAGTGTCTTATCTTTTTTCTCGATAAAGAAAAAACCAGCTCCAACGGGAGACTTGGACGGGCGTATCTGACCAGACGCTAGCGATTCATTAATGTACTCCCGTAAAGCGGCCTGTTCCGGCTGGGACACCTGATATAAACGTGAACCCGGCAATGGGGCACCGGGAATCAGGTCAATCGCGCAATCATACGGACGATGGGGCGGCAATGCTCGTGCCCCATCTTTACTAAAGACCTTACTTAAATCACGATACTCCTCGGGAACGTTATCTAGACATACCGGTTCTGGAGTTGAATTTGCTTGCACCGATGTAGTCCCTCCTGCCGATTTCAGACAGTGGGCATGGCAGAAGGGACTCCAGTTCTCTAAAGCCGGCTTCTCCCAATCGATCTCCGGATTATGCGTTCTTAGCCATGGAAGGCCCAACACTAAGGGCGCAGAACGGGACGGCATAATAAAAAATCTCCTTCTCTCCTCATGATTTCCCGAGAGTTTCAAGGTCAGAGGACCGGTAGACAGTCGTACCTCCGCCAATAGGTGCCCGTTGAGGTCGAAAACCTTCTTGACCTTCTCTAAAGTCTCTACCGGGCTTCCTAAAGCTTCCACCACACACGGGTCTATGAAGCAGTCATCTGCCCCGGAATCGATCAACGCACTCACCCTAACACTCAACCCGTATCCAGACAGCTCCCCCGACAACTCTAGTCGTCTTTCACTGAGAGAAGACCCCGACGGCGGGCATGGTTCGGTTCCCCCCGGTTCATGCTTACCCGGATTTGCCTCCTTCACGGGTTTCAGGGGCACGTCGGCACGGCCCCCCAGGCGAGCGGTCGGCCGCGTCTTGCGTGGGGGTCGCGTTGGGCACGATGCCACTCGATGTCCCGGTTGACCGCAGTACAGGCAGGCACCAGCGACCCATCGGCGACGACGCTCCTCAGGGTGCAGGTGTCGACCACCCAGTTGCATGGGCTCCACTCCGTAGTCCGGGGTCCCGGAAGGGTGCGTGCTTCGGTGACGTCGAGAGAGAGTCTGGACATGTCGTTGCTAACGGCTGCTCCACGCCGCTCAACAGCCCGCTCTCTACCACGTTCCCGTACACGATTGTCCAAACGAATCGTTAGTTCAATGAGACCCTCTAAAGAGCTCGTGTCGTCGCGGACTGCCAATTCATCCTTGAGTTGTGTATTCAGTCCTCGACGAAAGACACTCCGCAACGCACAGTCACCAAACCCGCTCTCGGCGGCCAGAATACGGAATTCGATTGAATAATCAGCGACCGATTTTTTCCCCTGTACTAAATCTAGCAACCGACCCCCGGCCTCTCTCCCCCTAACCGGATGATCGAACACGCGTTGAAATTCACCAACAAAATTGGAAAAAGAGGACCGAAGGTCTGGTCGCGCGTTGCTCACCACCATAGCCCAGGTAGCGGCTTGACCAGACAGGAGGCTCATAATGAACGCTACTTTGGACTGATCACGGGCGTAAGTAAAAGGTTGCTGGTCGAAAATGAGCGAACACTGATGCAAAAACTGACCGCAACCTCCAGGCTGTCCATCGTAGCGTGACGGGTGGGGCAAAACGGGTTCTCTAGGTGTAACCGGGAGCGCCGAAATGGCAGTGTCCGAACGCGGAAGTTCCGGGCGGGAACTGAGCTGCTCGAGCCTCCCGAACATCTCCTCACAACGATGAGCAAGCCGGCCTACCACCTCTTGAAGACCGGCCAAGGTGGTCTCGGTTTGCCCGACCCGTTGCCCCTGACTGGCCAATGCCTGTCTCACCTTTTCTGAGTCTGCGGAATCCATGGTCGGATTATTCTGACACGACTCGGCTGAGTCGAAGAAGAAAGGATCCCAAAAAGGCAGGCTCAGAGAAGGAAAAAAATCACGGTTTATTTCTTTGACAAACCGAGGAAGTAAACCTTGCTCGCAGGCAAGATTACGCGGTTCACAATATTCACTTGCACACTGCAAGGAACCCGAAGGAAACACAAAACACTTGCAAAAGGCAAGGAACACGAAGTTAACAAAAAACACTTGCAAAAGGCAAGGAGCACGACAATAATACATAACACTTGCAACCGGCAAGGAACGCGAATGTAACATAAAGCACTTGCAACGGCAAGGAACACGGAAGTAACAAAAAACACTTGCAAAATGCAAGGACCGAATGACAAACATAAAACACTTGCACCCGGCAAGGACTACTCGAAATGTAATGCGGAAACAATCAAAAAGGCGGAATAAACAACAGAAAGCGACGCGGATATACACACGTGAATACAGAGTAACTAAAGGACGAAAACAGTTTCTAGGATTTTACCAAACTTGAAAACGCGGAGAACACTTGGACACACTGGTGAGCAAATAATAATCCGACGGCTTGCTGTGCCGCTCGGAGTCCTTTTAAAGTCCTGATTGTCAACGCGATGCAGGTGCGGGGCTGGGGAACGCCCCCCTCGTTGGTAGCACTGGAACACACACACACAAAAGCACAACAGGCTGAGAACCGAACCATGACAGGTCGTGAGAGCAGCACTGTTGAGTTGGGTGTCAAATGTTGATTGGCGTCTGGCTTGTGTCTCTTTCCTTCTTGGCGCGTTTATCATTATAATGTTCTAATTCCCGAGGGGGGTCTTACCGCCCTGCTTTGGAGATGAACCAGACTCACTAAAACCTCTTGGAAGATGCAAGAAGGTCGATACATGGAATGAGTCCTCTTTTGTCTTGTATGGAAATGGTGTCAATAATCGCTACATCAGTGACCCCAGTGGCAGGCCATTTGGTCACTTTTGCTTCATGAGTTTTTTGCCAACAAAAATGGGTGCTGAAGAGGGCCTCCTCTCTTTGACGGCATCAGCTACAGTGAAGTTAGACGAAGAGGCATAGATATTATCTTGTGATGGAGCTGTGATGAGAATGGCAGGTGGATGTGAGATAGAGTCTGAATCTGAGGATTCCGTTTGGATATGTGAGGAGGACGAGGGCACCTCTGAAACCAAGCGGCATAAATATGAAAGTATTAATATTCTCACACAGTAATGGAGAAGTTATTTATCTGATATTATTTGATTACCAAAAATCTGTCAATCTTTACAACAATAACAATAACAATAATAACAATAACAATAATAATAATAATAATAATAATAATAATAATAATAATAATAATAATAATAATAATAATTATTATTATTATTATTATTATTATTATTATATTATAATAATAATATATTATATAATAATAATCATCATCATCATCATCATCATCACTGATGTTGGCTGAAACATTGTATATTGAAATTTGGTAAATTTTGTATTTTATTTCACAAATATATCAGTACGCAACACAAAGCATTGACAATGGCTTGCACTCTAAAGGTACTTTTACATTGGAAGCGATATTCACCATTCGTGCTACATTGCAGCGGGCGACGCGAAGTCGTGTGTGGCGCTACCTGAATCAGATTAACAAGCCAAACATCTGACACTGGAGGCTACTATTTGCACAACATGCATGGACACATACAGTCATGCAAAAAATGTAATAGCCGATCATTGTCAAAGCAATGCATGGTATATACTAAAATCAGAGAAAAACATAATTAAAAAAAAATACACAATAGCATATATATATCCATCCATCCATTTTCTTGACCGCTTATTCCTCACAAGGGTCGCTGGGGGTGCTGGCGCCTATCTCAGCTGGCTCTGGGCAGTAGGCGGGGGACACCCTGGACTGGTTGCCAGCCAAAGGCAGGCATATTGAGATATATATATATATATATATATATATATATATATATATATATATATATCACACAAACTAGGGATGTGTCACGATACCAGAAATTTAGTAGTCGATGCCGATACCACTGAAATTCCACAATTCTCTATGCCATTTCGATACCACGGTAAAAATAGAAAATAAGCAATAAATTCTGTACTTCAACATACACTCCTTTATTAGAAGTGAACAAACAAGGATCCTGTGTGCTTAAACAGAACAACTGGCATGTATCTTTAAAGCATTAAATTAAAATACTGTGCATTAATGTATTAAACAATAGAGTGAACAATAAAATAAAAATAATGTGCATGTACTAGCTAAGTACAGTAATAGCACAAATAATGTATAGAGCTTACAACAATCTACTCTGCCATAGTATTCAGAAGCCATTTGAAATTAGAGAGAGTCCTTATATGACATAATGACACGAAGCGAGGAGGTAGGACTCAGACGCAGAGTGACAGTTGGCCAACAAGGCTGCAGTTTTAATATATCGAAACTCAAAACACCTCTCAAAGAGGGAAAAAAGGCTGAACAAAAAGAGCTCCAAACTGGAGATACAAAAAGGGCACTCAAAAACAGGGACAACTAAAGGCGCTCCACAAGGGAGGAAAACAAGGGGCAAACAAAGGGTGCAAGACAAGGCAAGGCAAGACATCAAACTAGGACTGTGGATCAAGGACTGTGAGGACGCTTCCATGCACTGAGATGTGACACTTCAGCACTGAGGGAATGATTCAGGTGGCTTTTATGTCCGGGTTGATTGGGAACAGGTGGTGGTGATCATGGGCGTGGACCGGTAATCAGTGAGCTGCAGGAAGGGTAAGTGACCTGGGGTGAGATGAGAGTTAGTAATTTCAAAATAAAACAGGAACCTGACTGTGACAAATAAAAGCATGACCCGCCACTCTGGTGGCGGCGTGACACATAAGGGGTACAAGTGTCTACAAAAAAAGTAAATAAAAATAAGAAATATTAAGCAAAAGTGTGTTTCTGTAAGAGGTGTTAATTTGTGGAATCCATTTGGTAATGACTTGAAAAGATGCATGTCAATTGTTGAGTTTAAAAAAATGTTTAAAAGTAAAGTTCAAGAGCATTATTGTAATGAAAGTGTAATGAAAATTGTATATGTGAGTATGAGGATGTATTATTGTGTATGGCTAAGAAATTCATCTGCATACGCTACTGACTAATGTACGTATGTGAAAGTGTAATTGTCTACACGAGCAGGATTACACATTCTTTTATTGTAATGTATTAATTTACTGTATTTAGTAATGAAACAAGTTAAAGATTCAAAGAATAAGGAGTAGGACGAGATACATTTTTAACTTCTTCCTACTCCTTTGGACATGTAAACCATCACATAAAATTGCTATGAGTTTCTTCTTTAAATTATCGTTTGCTACTTGTTTATGTTTATATGTTATGTTTATATGTTCAATAAATAAATAAACAAACAATAAGTACTAAACACTTAAATACTGTAAAATGAAAAATGCATCACAGAGCATGTAGCATTAAAAAAATAAAAATCTCATACTGTGCTTATTTACCAACCAGTTGCAGCACGTAGCCTCACACACACAAACAGACAAAATAACGAATAACGTTTGATATATTATTTGAGGGTTGTTTAATGTTACTTTAGGTGATTCAGTAAATTAGCTGCCCGGCAACTTTACCTAACTTTATTATGCAGGACAGACGAGGCTGAACTCCGGGCGGATCTCATCCACCCCCGGTGCTCTGCCACAGAGGAGCTTTCCAACCACCTCAGTGACTTCGACCCCAGAGATAGGAGAGTCTACTTCAGAGTCCCCAGACTCTGCTTCCTCAAAGTAAGACTGGTGGAATTGAAAGGTGTTCGAAGTATTCTCCCCACGGACTCACGACGTCACGAGTCGAGGTCAACAACACCCCATCTCCACTATATACAGTGTTGATGGTGCACTGCTTTCCTCTCCTGAGACGCCAGATGGTGGACCAGAATTTCCTCGAAGCTGTCCGGAAGTCGTTTTCCATGGCCTCACCGAACTCCTCCCATGTCCGAGTTTTTGCCTCAGGAACCGCCGAAATCGCGTTCCGTTTGGCCAGCCGGTACCTGTCAGCTGCCTCCGGAGTCCTACAGGCCAAAAAAGCCCGATAGGACTCCTTCTTCAGCTTGACGGCATCCCATACCGCTGGTGTCCAGTAGCGGGTTGGTTGATTGTCGTCACGACAGGCACTGACCACCTTACAGCCAGCTCTGATCGACTGCCTCAATGGAGGCGCGGAACACGGCCCACTCAGACTCAATGTCCCTCGCCTCCCCCGGGACAAGGGAGAAGTTCTGCCGGAGGTGGGCGTTGAAACTCTTTCTTACAGGGGATTCCGCCAGACGTTCCCAGCAGACCCTCACACTATGTTTGGGTCTGCCAGGTCGGACCGGCATCTTCCCCCACCATCGGCACCAACACACCACCAGGTAGTGATCAGTTGACAGCTCCGCCCCTCTCTTCACCCGAGTGTCCAACACATACGGCCGGAAATTCAATGACACGACTACAAAATCGATCATCGAACTGCGGCCTAGGGTGTCCTTGTGCTAAGTGCACATATGGACAACCTTGTGTTTGAAGATGGTGTTCGTTATGGACACTCCATGACGAGCACAGAAGTCCAATCACAGAACACCGCTCGGGTTCTGATCGGGGGTGGGGGTGGGGGGAGGAGGAGCCGTTCCTCCCAATCACGCCCCTCCAGGTCTCACTGTCATTGCCCACGTGAGCGTTGAAGTCCCCCAGCAGGACGAGGGAGTCCCCAGGGGGAACACTCTCCAGCACACATTCCAAGTACTCCAAAAAGGGTAGGTACTCTGAACTGCTGTTTGTGAATATGCACAAACAACAGTCAGGAACCGTCCCCCCCACCCGAAGGCGGAGGGAGGCTACCCTCTCGTCCACCAGGGTAAACTCCAACATACAGGCGCCAAGCCGCGGGGGGGGCAATAAGTATGCCCACATCTGCTCTGCGCCTCTCACCGTGGGCAACTCGAGAGTGGAAGAGAGTCCAACCCCTCTCGAGTCCAACCCCTCTCGAGCGGATTGGTACCAGAACCCAAGCTGTGTGTGGAGGTGAGCCCGACTCTATCTAGTTGTAACTTCTCAGCCTCACACACAAGCTCGGGCTGCTTGCCTGCCACAGAGGTGACATTCCATGTTCCCAGAGCTAGCTTCGGTAGCCGGAGGTCGGACCGGCAAAGCCCCCGCCGTTGGCTGCCACCCAGCTTACAATGCACCCAACCGCTTTGGCCCCCCTCACAGGTGGTGAGGAGGGGGACCCAGGTTGCATTTTCGGGCTGTGCCCGGCCGGGCCCCATGGGTGTAGGCCCGGCCACCAGATGGTCGCCTTCGAGCCCCGCCTCCAGGCCTGGCTCCAGAGGGGGGGCCCCGGTGACCTGCGTCCAGGCAAGAGAAAACTAGATCCATTTGTCCTCATCATCATTAGGGGTCTTTTGAGCCACGCTTTGTCTGGCCCCTCACCTAGGACCTGTTTGCCATGGGTGACCCTTCCAGGGGCATAAAGCCTCAGACAACATAGCTCCTCGGATCATCGGGACACGCAAACCCCTCCACCACGATAAGGTGATGACTCACGGAGGGGAATATTATTATTATTATTATTTGCTCGCAAACTCTGCATCCTGATATTAATGTGTGCTGATCATAAATAAAAAAAAAAGAAAAAAAATGTGCTGATCATTTACTGTTTTGATCTGTGGCCATGACTTGTAGTTAAATATCTTTTTTTAATGTTTAATTTCACTTTACTATATCTTGACATAAATATGTGTTTACATTTGTAGTCACCATTCGCGCCATACGCTACGTGTGTCAAGGTTTGTGGTTACGGGAAGAGGACCCAAGTGCAGAAACTGTGAGGAAGGCAGGTAGTGTGTAAATAGTTTATTGGAGGGTTCCCCTATGGCCGGAGTTAAAGTGGAATCCCGGTGTGAACAGCGTGGCAAGCGGTCCACAGGTGGGGGTTTAGGCAGGCAGGTAGGTAGGTAGGTAGGCAGGCAGGCAGACAGCAAACAAGCTGGCAGGAGATTGAGTCCACAAAAGCAGGAGCACAGGGTGACTTGGAGCGTTGACAATCTGGCAAGTAGTTGGTGTCTCAGAGTGTCTTAAGTAGCAGCAGCCACAATGAGGGAGATGGAGCTCAGCTGCTGACACTCCAACACGCACATACACACGCACACCTCAGGGTGCAGAGGCAGCAGCCCTGACAACGTGGACCCGAAAACAATGGAGATGGCATGCCAACTGCGGGATGTGATTTTGCACAACAGTTTGTTTCCGGTCCGGGTTGCATCGGAAGCACAAGTATTTTTGACGCAGCCCACACGTCGCAAACCGAACCGGAAAAAAATGATGTGCAAAAACAGTCTCGCCTCTTCCGTGGTATATATCCCATTAACCTGCCATGCACTCTGCCCCCTTGTGGTAAGGAGCATCTCTATTCTGCCACACATGTCTTTGGAATGTGGGAGGAGACAGGAGTACCCGGAGAAGACCCACGCGGGCACGGGGAAAACATGTAAACTCCACCCAGGAAGGCCAGAGCCTGGACTCGAACCCAAGTCCTTTGTTTATTATCATTATTATTATTATTATTATTATTATTATTATTGTTGTTGTTATTTTATTTTTTTGTCTTCTTTTACACAATATTATATCATACAATCATTAGCCAATTTAGCTTCACGTACACAGACAATAATAAAACAGATTATTAAGTAGCCTATACAGTGGCACCTCTACTTACGAACGTCCCTTCATACGAAATTTTCAAGTTACGAAACTCCTCAACAGGAAAATATTGCCTCTTGTTACGAAACAAGTTTCAGAATACGAAAGGTAAGTATACAGGTACAGTAGTAGCAGCCCCCAGAGTTTCCTGAAGGCAACATACTTCCAGCTACTCTGCCATTGGCTATTACTGGCATCTTCCTGGCATCCCATTGGCTACGATGGACCTGTACCGCATGTGACCATAGATACAGAATAGAATGTATCTAGGTAGCGTCCTCGTCATTCGCCCCTCGGGCCGTGAGGTGTTTAGTTTTACGTAAATGTATTAACTAATGGCCGACAAATTTGTGCAAAAATTCAAAAAATTAGTGATTGATGAGGGCGGCACGGTAGTCGAGTGGTTAGCACGTCCGCTTCCCAGTTCTGAGGTCTCCGGTTCGAGTCCAGGCTCGGACCTTCCTGGGTGGAGTTTGCATGTTCTCCCCGTGCCCGCGTGGGTCTTCTCCGGGTACTCCGGTCTCCTCCCACATTCCAAAGACATGCATGGCAGGTTAATTGGGCGCTCCGAATTGTCCCTAGGTGTGCTTGTGCGTGTGTGTGGATGGTTGTTCGTCTCCGTGTGCCCTGCGATTGGTTGGCAACCAGTCCAGGGTGTCCCCCGCCTACTGCCCAGAGCCAGCTGAGATAGGCGCCAGCAGCCCCCGCGACCCTTGTGAGGAATAAGCGGTCAAGAAAATGGATGGATGGATGGATAGTGATTGATGAAGGCTACGTTGTACAGTAAGTTTTTAATTGCTACGAGATGGGCCTTTTTTTAGGGTGGGGGGGGGGGGAAAGATGCCTCGCCGTTGTCGTACGTAAAGTTTCCATCAAGTTTCGGAAATTATTGAAAAGAATCACCCAGAAAAAGTGTTCACCATTCAGGTGATCGCTCACTATGATGATGTTTGCCTTGGAGGTTTTCGAAGGATTGTTAAAAAAAAAAAAAAAAAAAAAAAAAAGGGCTCAGGTGGAGGAGTGGGACCGTCACTTGCCTTCGGGAGATGATATGCGGCTTACATGATGCAAGCGTGAGTGAGTGAGCGATAAATACAAATAGAAATAAATAAAACAATAAAAATAAACAAGATTGTTAAAAAAACAGACATCATTGGATCAGTTCTTTACAAAACACCAGGCAAAAACACAGACAACACGAATCAAAGAGTGCAAAAAATGAAGAGGACAGCCGTTAAAAAGCTAAATGACCATCATTTTTATTCTTTACTCTATTCTTTGTTTTTTACATTATGCACAACTCTCATTTATTGTGCAATAATCTTATTGTATCATGTATCTGTTACATGTTTTGATGCATTTTTATAAAACATTTATGTCTGAATTTTGGGAGGCTTGGAACGGATTAGGGCATTTACATGGAAAATGCGTCTCTACTTACAATATTTTCTACTTAAGAACTTTCTTCCAGAACGAATTAATTTTGTAAGTAGAGGTACCACTGTGGGCGGCACGGTAGTCGAGTGGTTAGCACGTCCGCTTCCCAGTTCTGAGGTCTCCGGTTCGAGTCCAGGCTCGTACTTTCCTGGGTGGAGTTTGCATGTTCTCCCCGTGCCCGCGTGGGTCTTCTCCGGGTACTCCGGTCTCCTCCCACATTCCAAAGACATGCATGGCAGGTTAATTGGGCGCTCCGAATTGTCCCTAGGTGTGCGTGTGAGTGTGGATGGTTGTTCGTCTCTGTGTGCCCTGCGATTGGTTGGCAACCAGTCCAGGGTGTCCCCCGCCTACTGCCCAGAGCCAGCTGAGATAGGCGCCAGCAGCCCCCGCGACCCTTGTGAGGAATAAGCGGCCAAGAAAATGGATGGATGGAAGGTACCACTGTACATGATTAATGGTTTAATACAGTGAAACAGGAGAGAAGTGGTGCCCCTCCTGTCCTTCGATAAGTGTGGCGTGAGTCAAGCAGCTGCACAACGGAACACGTGCTACACACTCGCACGAGAAGTGACGCCACACTTTATTTAGCATCCAGTGTGAAAGTACCTTAACAGTGACGATGGTTGAACAAACATGCCATTTTTTTTTATGGTGGTTCATTTTGGAGGTGCAGGGATTATTATTTCTTTAGTCTAAATTGGGTACTTCATTAATCTCCACTCACTCTGACCTTCAGGTCAGGTGAAGATCACTTTCTAAGTCTGTCTGCACACGTGCATGTATGCTATTCATATCTCATGAAGAGCAACAGCAATTCAAATAGGATTGTACTAATTTCTTAAGCCTGTTAGCTGTGCCACTTTACACTGTGGTAATACTTGTAATGATTTATATAATGATGAAGAACTATCTTGAAAAGTACCTGTCATACCATATTTTTTTTTTAATGTGATTTTTAATTCAATTTATTATACTAATTAAATGTAATGTAATATGCAATTTCAGTAAAAATGCTGCATTCTTTTTTTACTGCAAATTGACAATACTGTATTGCAAAGCCATTACATTCCCTGATGACTGTGTACAAGGTCCAATTAAAACTAACACTATTATTAATGTAGAAGCCAATGAATCATAAATTTATAAGAATTTGTTCTGACCTGACTCTTCCTTATGGCTTGGTCCAGACCCCATTAGGCTTCAGTTAGCGAGAGGATGGTCCGTACATGTATCAACTCATTTGTATCAACTTCAGCTTCAACTTATCACCAAATCCCATTTAGAGTCGAATAGCATTAAAAAGCAAATTAATTAGACTATTCAATCTCTGCCTTGTCTTCATGTTACTCACTGCCTGTCTGGCTGGCGAACATTAATCCAGTGTGTAAATACACACGCGCACACTCACGCACACACAACCGAGCAATACCATCAGAGATTTTTGTACAATATAACAAATGGTTTAGCGCCAACATGGCAAAGCTTTAAAGCTATAATTCTTAGATTTGAATCTTTAACTCAAAAGTTTAAAAAGATACTTGACTCATTGAGCCATTTTCAGCAGTATAAATTTAATATTTTATCTACAATTAATGTGATAACATCATTATTTTTCATGTACAACGAGTACCTTTAAAAAATAAATTTTCCACTTTCTGTCAACCAATCATGGCTCAATTTGCTAACCAAACTCGGGAAACAGGTGAGCCGTTACCTACTTCCTCAGCACAGATGATGTAACCTTCAGTCGACAGAAAGTGGAAAAATTAGATTTTAATTATATTAATTGTACATGAAAAATAATGAAGTTATCAAATGAATTCTGGATAAAATACTTGCAGGGCGGCACGGGGTTCGAGTGGTTAGCACGTCCGCCTCACAGTTCTGAGGACTCTGGTTCGAGTCCAGGCTCCGGCCTTCCTGGGTGGAGTTTGCATGTTCTCCCAGTGCCTGCATGGGTCTTCTCCGGGTACTCCGGTCTCCTCCCACATTCCAAAGACATGCATGGCAGGTTAATTGGGTGCTTCGATTTGTCCCTAGGTGTGCTTGTGAGTGTGGATGGTTGTTCGTCTCTGTGTGCCCTGCGATTGGCTGGCAACCAGCCCAGAGCCAGCTGAGATAGGCGCCAGCACCCCCCAAGCGACCCTTGTGAGGAATAAGCGGTTGAGAAAATGGATGGATGGATATAATACTAGCTTTTACTGCTGAAAATTGCCTAATTAGTCAAGTATCCCTTTCACACTAGCACTACTAGAATTCTAAAACAACTAGATCTCCCAGAGCAGTCGTTTTGACGGCTTGCACTCTCGCCTAATAATAAAAATAGTAATCAACTAATATGGTTATTACTCGCTGTTTTGAGTAGCTCTCCTGCTTTTCTGTGGAAAACAGGCGTATTAATTTCGATTATAAGGCTTGTATTGCCTTGTACGTCATGACTCCATCATATCTAGGAGCACATTTTTTTACTAGAAGTTTTTACTCTACCTTGAGCTGGGTCGGTACACGGCTCCTTTTAGCGGTGGTGGGTTGGTCTTTTTTGGACTTGTCTAAAACTACCGAGCGATCAGCGACCATCATCATAATTCATTAGACTCTGTCAGCTTCTCAGAATGTAGGTGTGTGAAGTCTTCTCTCTCATTTAGTTTGTTTTTATTCAACATCGTGATCTAGCTTGTAACCAAAACCAAATGCCTCCACGTTGAATGGTAGTTGCTACGGAAGCCCAGCGGTGCAACCCCGTGAGTCCCAGCAACACAAAAGATGTACATTGAAATGAATAGAGCAGTCAAATTGACGGGTGTGTGTTGTGTGCTGAAAGGTTTGGATCCCAGATGCAGACACAAATAAGATTTTCTCCATTTATTTACATTGAGACGCAGTACACCCGACAGTCTAATAATCCAGCAACGAACACATTTCTCAGACTGTACCAACAGATAATGAATCGTAAAGCACTAAAGAATAGCATCACATAGGTCCAGACTCCACCTAAAGGATGAAAGGTTGACATCACGAACATCACGTATCGTACCTAAACAGACGTATAACAGGCACATAACAGGTCATGAGCTCTCACAGGCACATAACAGGTCACGAACTCTGGCGCAGGCCATGACAGTACCCCCCACACACACCCACCCCCACCATAAAGAACGTCTCCTGACGTTCTACAATGTTTACACAGAAACCCTCACCTGATCCCAGGTAAGAATACAACACACGTGACCTAAATCACAAAAGTAAGCATATCATAACGCGTACACAAGCCCATGCCAATAAGACGGTCGCAGAACTTACGGCATCGTCCGAAACTATAGTGGGGAGCGCACGCCGATTGAGTGCTGCCGGAAGCCGCTGGTCGAAACGCCGTCGTCCACGCCGCCGGACCAGTGAGAAGACGTGGAGAAGAGGGGACCACTGCCGAATGCCGTCGTCCGCACAGGAGAAAAAATTGGCATGGGGAAAGAGGAACGCTGCAGAACGCCATCATCCGCGCCGCCGGACCAGAAGCAAGAGAGAGATGACGCAGAGAAGAGAAGGCCTTGGGACTGGTGTGGGAAAGACGACATAACAAAAAAACTTAGAATGACGACTCCTCCCGGCTCCTTCTTCGTGAGGATGAGACTTGATGGCCAAGTTGACCGCAATGGAAGCACGCCCCCATCCGAGCGCGTCTCCTTCGCTCGGCCTGACGGAGGATGCCACCCCTCTACGTGGGCTCCTCTCCAATAGCTTGAATTCTCCTTCTTAACTCAATGGCCGATGTCATCGATGTCGCCTGCGCTGGTCCACCACCACGATCTGCTGGCATGGTCTCGGGGGTACCAGGAACGCTCCATGTGACGTTTCTCACCACGCTCCCTCGAACGGCTAACCAGCTGACTGGCCCGAGCGGTGAGTTCCTCCAAATCTGCAGTGTCATCCTTAACAATGACCCATCTTATTTAAAACTGTGGGATCCATCTTGGCTGGATTATTCTGTTGTGTGCTGAAAGTTTTGGATCCCATATGCAGACACAAATAAGATTTTCTCCATTTATTTACATCGAGACGCAGTACACCCGACAACAGTCTTTAATAATCCAGCAACGAACACATTTTTCAGACTGTACCAACAGACAGTGAATCGTAAAGCACTAAATAAAATCACATAGGTGCAGACTCCACCTAAAGGATGAAAGGTTGCCATCACGAGCATCATGTATCGTACCTAAACAGACGCATAACAGGCACATAACAGGTCATGAACTCTGGCACAGGCCATGACAGTGTGGAGGTAAAGTAGTAATTACTCCTAAATATTTTTCGACTTTTAATACAAAAAAAATGGCAGTGCAGTAATAATATATATACAGAGAAAGGAAAAGTCAAAAGACCTGGAACATTATTAATCTATGTAAAAAGAGTAAAAACAAATCCAATTTTGAGAATAGTCAAAATGACGGCTCTGGGAGATCTAACTTTGACAGCCCTAGAAATAACACAAACCAAAACAATACAAGCTAACAATAGCAACTTTTACAAACTGTTTCTCCACTGATCCAGTGTCAGTCCTGAGGCAGGCCAGTACCACCGCCCCTTCAGCTGGGTGTGTCCAGTTCTTTTATTTTTGTGCTGGCCACACTCCTTACATGTGTAGTGATACTGCTCCTTTGTCAGCTTTTTTCGTGGTGGTTCGCCTATAGCTATTTGCTCCTCATCCTCCTGGGCAGCTTTAAGCAGCCTCCAGGCACGTTGCCTTGGCTGAGGAGGAAGGCATTCTTGCTGGAACGGACGAGCTTGTTAGTAAGTAGAAGTGAGCTGATAAGGAGCAGCTTGTTGGAGTGGATCTTGCTGGAATGTATAGTATGTGGGCGAGAAAGATGATATGAGATATGATTTGGAATGTGAACAAGGATGGAAAGTCACGAAGAACCAGGTGACAATGTCAAAAGGGCTTACAATCCATTTTTCACTTAATAAATATGTTTTACCATAACAAGTGCTGTCTCTTCTTCAATGATTTGTACTGAACCAAAAATAATAATTGTGGTCAAGCACCTCTCTGCTGCCTGCTGTCCAGGAGCAGAGCCACTTGGCTTCTTGGGTGCTCTCCAGGGCCCTCCTGACCAGTGTTGCCGGTAACGCGTTACTTAGTAACGCGTTACTCAAAAAAGTTGCTTTCTAAAGTAACTAATAGTCTAACGCGTTACTTTATTCTACAAAGTAGTCTGATTAAAGTTACTGTCCAGAGAATCAATGCGTTACTCCACATTTTCATGAAGAAGGCACACTATCTCACTGTTGTAACAGTCACAAACAACTACTAAGAACTACGAAGATGAGGCAGAAGTCATTGATCACCACACTGAATTCAGCCATGGTCTGGTCATGAATGGTTTGCACATTCAAAACAAAAGTGATGATACTTTTACTACTAGTTTTATTAACCAACAGGCACACAACACAACAAAAAAAGTGTGCATTATGGACCATAAAAGTGGTAAAAAAAAATAATTTATTTCCATCCTCAACTGGTCCGTGAAGCATTATGGGATGAGGTCGTCTCCGCCCTCTCGCCAGGGGGAGTGACGTCAGACAAGTTACGTTTTCAGTAGGGGTGGAACAAAAAAACGATTCGACCGAACCATCGTTCGTCAAGGGGAGCTAAACGACCGTATCGGTTGCGAGTGAGGCTTTATGGTTTTCATAACAATAGCAAGAGTTCTGCGCCGTGCTCTACTTGTTTTGTTTACATTTCAGTAGCATCACCATTCAAGCTACTTCCGTGTTTCCGTGCTCGCGACACGGCGCGCGCAACGAGTGACAACATACAAATGGAGACAGTTAGCAGAAGCCGGTGCCGTACATCTCGGTATTTCCCATGGCTATCGAGTCCTCTCGGTGCACTTGTATGTCCCGGGCCGGCGTTGGTACTGCGCGCGAGCCAAAAAGAATAACTCCCGTGACGATCCAATGCATGGATTCAAACGACACAGGTATGTCCCACAGCCAACACACCAGCTAAGCTAAAAGCACACTGCAAGTATCTCATTTCTCAGTTTGTGGCTCCCTGTCAATGTCTACAACTAGCATGAGCAGCAGATAGGAGAACTGAGACGTGCCCGCGATTACGACAGCCCAAAAAACAAAATATAAACAGTAGTGATTCTGTGGTCATCATCGTGTCTCAGATTAAAAAAACAAAAAAAGATGTCATACATTAACCAAAAATGAAAGTGATGACAAAAGAAAAAAAAAATTGTTAAATACAAAAATTGTTGATTAAAAAGGGAAATGAACTTTTGGAAATATTTTTGCATATATTAAGTGGTTAAAATGTGTTTGATAGATTTATTGTTCCATAAGGTGGCTTCATATTTCTTTTGGCTGGACGGTAGGTTTATTTCATGTCTTAAATTGATGTTTCTGAAATACTTCACAATGTGCAAATATTCTGTTTAATTGTGTTGGTGTCTGTCTAAAGGTTAAATATTTATATTTAACATTAAATTATCAACCTTTTGTTTTCCTGATCCTTATTTTGAAGAGAAAAAACAAACAAACCAAAAAACAATTATAACTGTCAATAACTACTAATAAATATTTAAACTGATGGAATAGCGGAACAAACAAACAGAGGAATTTAGGGGATTTTCATTTTCAACCTGGATAGATTTTTATTTTTTGTTTTATAAAAAGTATTTACGTTACAAGAAGTCAAGAGAGACTGCCTATTTTGTTTTTCATTAAAAAAAAACTTTATTTTCATGTTAAAAATGCACTTTCAATAAAGTATTTGGAACTCCGTTTCTACTGCATTATTTTTATGTTGAGATGGTGTTATCGGCAGCTGCTGAAAGTAACTAAAAAAGTAACTTTTAATCTAACTTAGTTACTTTTAAAATCAAGTAATCAGTAACGCAATTTAGTTACTTTTAAAACCAAGTAATCAGTAAAGTAACTAAGTTACTTTTTCAAGGTAACTGTGGCAACACTGCTCCTGACTCACGTCCTTTCTTTTTAGCCTTCTGGCTGCACCTAAATTGTGAATGAGACAATCATTCCATTAAATGATTACTCATGGTGCACAAAATAGTTTTTCTACAAATGCTTATTTTCTACAAAATAATTATTACTGTATTTTCTTACCTTAAAGGTGCTTTGTCCATGGCATGGAGAGCTGTGTAGAGGTGGACTATGTCCACCTCTTCCTTGGTTGGCAAAGCAGTGATTGTACGGTTCAAGCCAACTAAGTAGGCTGCGAGGGCATCAATGCTTGCCATCATCCACAACACCTCTTAAATCACATTGGCTGGTCCAATAAGTGAGACAAAGAAAAAAAAAGGAAATAAACTCACACTCATGTTTCTAATTATGTGAGAAATGTCATTCTTCATTTATTTATAAAATGTAACCGAATTTACTTCAGTTAATTATTATGTTTTTCAGAGCAGTATTACATAAAGTGTTACTGACCTCTGTTCCAAGTTCAGTCGCCCTCCACCAACTTCTCTTCTTCCACAGCACTTTCGTCATCTGCAAACACACACACACACACACCCACACACACACACACACACACCCACACACACACACACACACACACACACACACACACACACACACACACACACACACACATCCACACACACACACACACACCCACACACCCACACACACACACATATATATATATATATATATATATATATACCTTTTTTTCTTTCTTTAAAATAGTCTACAAACTGCACATTTGTTCAAACATGTCAGAGTACAAAATTAAGAATGCTAAATAACTTTCTTCCATGAATGTAGCACTTACAGACGATGCTTTCGAAGGTACAAACAACACAGAGCTTATAACTGCCTGAATTTACTCTGAATTTACTCTGCCTATGTCCAAATTCACAAGGCTGGGTCTTCTGAAGGACAAATTTGTCTTAGACATGAATGGGACAGTCCGTTCATGTCTAAGATGATCTAAGGTCAATGCGTTACCGATAAGCAGCATTGACAATCCATTCATATTTTCTGTCTCACTGCTCTTGTCTACATTGCTTTCAATGCGAAGACGACTCTGAACTGCGGATCTAAGATGGCCATCAGACTATTTCCTGTCAATATAAGAGTGTTAGAAAAGTGCACTTTGCAACATAAAAGGCAGAACACCCCCCTTCTCCATTCATTCCGATGGGACTTTTTGGGAATTGCGTCACCATGGTAACTCGGAATTAAAAAAAAAAAATTCCATGCCGAGTCAGATCGAGCCGCAGCTTTTGATACCTTGTTTGTGCCGGTACGTTCAACGGTTCGGGCTG
Organism: Festucalex cinctus; assembly: GCF_051991245.1. NCBI lineage: Eukaryota > Metazoa > Chordata > Actinopteri > Syngnathiformes > Syngnathidae > Festucalex > Festucalex cinctus. The sequence continues at coordinate 1,418,792 of NC_135413.1, forward strand.
CATTTTGTATGAAAAATTCCAGCAATTAAATAAAAATGATACACACTGTTTTCTAGGATAGTAATATGTGCCCGCACATAAAAAATTTCTAGGATAGTGATATGTGTTGCTTTGCTTCGCAAACAGTAGCATTACTCCTACTGCTTTGCTCCGCAGAAGCTCCATAATTAATAGTCTAAGTACAAATAGAAAACATGTTTGGGCTGCACATTTAGTTATACAGTACAACAGACTAGGGATGCAACGGCTCTTGGTCTTGGACCAGACCATTCGGTCTGCCCTGTGCGGGCCAATACGTCCTTATGGACTGCAGGTTTTCGGTTCGCAACAAATTTTCTATTTATTGATGCTTACACGCCACTTTGTGTGAGTATCCAAGCCGAGGTAGCCGGGCCGGCTGGAGAAAAGCCCTCCCCGCGAGCTAATGTCCAGTCAGTGTTGCGGTTCCACCCACTCGCCCCTTCACACAGAAGTGGAAAAACAAGCGCGAGCTGCGGCGTTGACAGACCAAAGTTCGAACAAGTGGTGTGGAATGATTTCGGCTTCCTTATCGAATACGACGATGAGGTAGTGAAAACGGCCAACAGAAATTTTACTGTCTGTAAACGTTGCTTGTAACATGTCCCATACATTCACCCATTTTGAACGGGAGCGTTGCCACCATCGAGCCGGGCACAGCGCAGCAGTGCGCCTCAAAAGCGGACACGCACTGAGGGATGTAAAGATATCCAAACATCACGATACGATATTATCACGATATGAAGGTCACAATACGATAATTATCACGATATTGTGGGGGCATTGGCGATATTTAAAAAAGATCACAATATTGTAAAAAAAGAGAGCTCATACTAAAAAAAAAGAACAATATTGTGCTTTTGTACATAACAGCAATGCATATAAAGGCAAGGCAATTTTATTTGTATAGCACATTTCATACACAAGGCAACTCAATGTGCTTTACACAAGGAAAGACAACATATAAGCATCAACAAACAATGGTTAACATTAAGAGGAAAAAAAAAATTGGTTACAAAATTCATTTAAAAAAAACAACATACAATAACAATATTAAAACATTATTCAACAAACTTTAAAACATTTAGCATAAGGAAGTTTAAAATAATAATAAAAATAGTAATTAAAAAGGAAAAAAAATAATTAAAGCTGTTTAAAAGTCCTTAATCAGGTATGAGAAAAAAACAAAGTTTTTAACCTGGATTTAAAAGCATTTACACTCGGGGCTGACTTCACTTCTGTTGGTAGCCTATTCCATCTGTGTGCAGCATAATAGCTAAATGCAGCTTCACCATGTTTGCTTCGAACTCTGGGTTCCACTAGTTGGCCCAAGTCTGTAGATCTCAGAGCCCTGCTGGGTTTGTACTCAATCAGCATTTCTTGGATATATTCAGGACCCAAACCATTTAGTGATTGATAGACAAGTAGCAGAACTTTAAAATCGATTCTACAGCTGACTGAGAGCCAGTGTAAATCCTTAAGTACTGGAGTAATATGTTCTGATCTCTTTGTTTTGGTCAGAACTCGAGCTGCAGCGTTCTGAATGAGCTGCAATTGTCTCATGTTCGTTTGAGAGAGTCCAGTCAGAAGACCGTTACAGTAATCTAGTCTGCTAGAGATAAAAGCATGGATAAGCTTCTCTTGGTCTGCGTGAAGCATGCAGTCCTTCGGTCTGGATATGTTTTTCAGCTGGTAAAAGGCTGTTTTAGTGATGAATTTAATATGATTGCTGAAGGTCAGGTCTGAGTCTATTTTACCCCAAGATTTCGAACTTGGTATTTAGTTTCTAAAGACAGTGACTCAAGCTGTTTTTTTTTAAACTTCAATTCTCTTTTCTTTATTGCCGAAAACAATGAGCTCCGTTTTGTTTTCGTTTAGCTGAAGGAAATTTTGGTTCATCCAGTTGTTAATTTGCTCTAGAGAATGACACAATACGTTACTAGAACTGCTGTCATTTGGGGACATTGATAAATACAGTTGTGTGTCATCTGCATAACTATGATAGTCAACATCGGCGTTCTGAAGCATTTGACCCAAAGGTAACATATACAGACTGAACAACAGGGGTCCAAGGACTGACCCTTGAGGAACCCCACATGTCATGGCCTTTCGATCAGATTCAAAATTTTCAATGGTCACAAAGTAACTCCTTTCCTCCAAATAGGACCTGAACCATTTAAGGACTGTTCCATTTAACCCCACCCAAGTTTCCAGCCTGTCTAATAGTATATTATGATCAATCGTGTCAAATGCTGCACTGAGGTCCAACAAGACGAGCACTGATACCTTCCCTGCATCAGTGCTCAATCTTATATCGTTCAGTACTTTAATCAGAGCTGTTTCTGTACTGTGATGAGGTCGGAAACCTGACTGGAATTTATCCAAAAGTCCGTTTAAGCTCAAGAAATTGCTGAGTTGATTAAAAACCACTTTTTCAACTATTTTAGTTACGAAGGGAAGGTTTGCGATTGGTCTATAATTTTCTAGCAGGGACACCTCCAGTGTTCTCTTTTTTAGAATGGGCTTGATGGCGGCTACTTTCTGAGATTTAGGAAGCTCACCTGATTGAAGTGAGCAGTTAATTATTTGCTGTAAATCGATCTAAGCAGATTTCACAATGGTTTTGAAAAAGCCAGATGGTATTGAGTCAAGACAGCTCGTGGAAGTTATAAACCACCTACAATCTCTAATGAGAATATTGAGGCACTTACTTGCTAAGGCAAGCACACATTGATCGCTTCACAAGCAAATTAGGTTCCCCTTCATCTGACAATTAGCATAGATTTTCAACATAGAAGGCCAAAACATCCCTAATGACAATTAAATAGCACTAATAAACTAGCCACTAGAGGGTGCTAGAACTGCACAAATGGAAATCAACCTGACTTTTTTTTAACAAATGTGTTCCTTTTAAATAGTTGTCTTTATGCGCAAATCAGGTACCGAAACTGAACCGAAACCGTGGCCCAAAAACTGAGCTACGGACCGCACCGTAGGCTACCTGAACCATTGCACCCCTACAACAGACATATACAAAAAAGACAAACAGTGAAACGAGAGAAAAATGCATGTTAGAGAGCACAGCTGAGGGGATACCAGAAGTACCACCCTCAACCGCAGCACCAGAACCAACAGCAAAAACTTCATCTCTGCCTCTTTCAGACATGAGAAGACGTAGAGAGGATATGGATTGATGGGCAGACGCAGACGCAGACACCTCCCAGCAACCCGTCCGTGGTTCTACCCTGTGGTAGAACAGCATGATGTCACCTACCATAGGGTAAAACCACTGACGTGACACCGGAGACAGAGACACAATGTAAAAGCAGATGAACAATTGACACCAACACCATAAAGAAAAGAAAAAAAGTAAAAAATATAAATAAATTAGAAAAACCACAGTATAAGAAAGACAATGTGCTGGCTGGATGGATGACTGAGGGAGGAAGAGAGAGGATATACAGAAGAATATACTTTATAAACTCTGATGGTGACATTCAACATTTCACACAACAGATATCAAATTTGGCCTTAACAAGTAGCATACATTATCACAGACTTATATAACGCACCCAACCACCTCCCCCAAATCAACCTCAACATCATTTTTCTCTCAGTCCTTCTGTTTAATATGGTCCCCCAATTTGATTTTATGGTATCCTTTATTATCAGAGAGAATAATATGAATAAACAAAGTTTCAAAATATACCAATAAAGTGTAAAATCTTTTAAAATCCAGGATAAAAGCTGCTCTTTTCCTATACCTATGATTAAGATTATTCAAACATTTTTAAAATCATGTTCCATGTTCCATCATGTTCATGTTCCAGAATCACATTCTTCCACTGTATGTTTTTTTTTTTTTTTTAGTAATTTTCGGAAGCTACATTTTATTTTGTTCCTTCCGTTTTAAAGATTTTAATTATTTGGTTTGTAATTGGGGTGGCACGGTGAAAAGTGGTTAGCACGTCCGTCTCCCAGTTCTGAGGACTCGAACCAGGCTCCGGCCTTCCTGGGTGGAGTTTGCATGTTCTCCCCGTGCCCGCATGGGTCTTCTCCGGGCACTCCGGTCTCCTCCCACATTCCAAAGACATGCATGAATGGTTAATTGGGCGCTCTGAATTGTCCCTAGGTGTGCTTGTGAGTGTGGATGGTTCTTCATCTCTGCGTGCCCTGTGATTGGCTGGCAACCAGTCCAGGATGTCCCCTACTGCCCAGAGATAGGAGATAGGCTCCGGCACCCCGTGAGAAAATAAGTGGTCAAGAAAACGTATGGATGGATGGGTTTGTAATTGCTTTTAAATGTACCTTTAATTGCGTGTTACTTTGTCTCTATGAAATGCACTATTTAACTCATTTACTGTCACACATTATAAAAAACAACCCCCAATGCCAGCGGATTGCGAGCATTTTAACTCATTTTTCGAAGCATGAAAGATCGCATTCCATTCTTTCATTAGAAAAAAAGTATGTTTCTACCTTATTCTGTTCTTTAGTAATTACCATGTGAAAATAGGTCATTTGAGTGACATTGAGCGAAAATTGAAAAGAACAGATACATTTTCTCCACAACAGTGACTTTGACACTAATATTTTTTGTTTAGTGACGCTGCGTCAAATTAGGTTTAATGTTCAAAGGCTTTGATCATTCACGTCAGCCTTGATAACGTTCTATTTCATCAGATTGCTCATGTTTCATTGTAATTCGCAGCTCTAGTTAGGGCCCGAGCAGCTACTGCTGCAAGGTTAAATAAACTTGAGATGAGTAATTCCATACACCGGCAGCGCATTGAAAAGAGATACAATGCTGCCATCTGCTGGCCATAGTTAGTGGGTGTTTTTGATTTCACAACTCATTGACCCTGCTGCGCTGCACTTGGACATTGCACTGACACCACTGATATATATATATATATATATATATATATATATATATATATATATATATATATATATATATATATATATATATTCATCCATCCATTTTCTTGACCGCTTATTCCTCACAAAGGTCGCGGGGGGTGCTGGCGCCTATCTCAACTGGCTCTGGGCAGTAGGCGGGGTACACCCTGGACCGGTTGCCAGCCAATTGCAGGGCACACAGAGACGAACAACCATCCACACTCACAAGCACACCTAGGGACAATTCGGAGCGCCCAATTAACCTGCCATGCATGTCTTTGGAATGTGGGAGGATGATATGCGATGAGGAGAAATTAGTAGTGTTGTTCCGATACCGATACTGGTATCGGCAGAGGCGCCGATACTGCATTAAAACAGTGGTATCGGTATCGGTGACTACTTACAAGTAACATGCCAATACAATTCATTCCAACGCTAATATAGGATTTTGGATGCAGCATCTTGTGTCTTGCTCGTGCACGACATTCACTGAATTGTGACATGTTCACTGCATGCCGATCTAAAATATCCTATTGGCCCTTGAATGCTCTGAACCAATGGCAGGACAGCTTTTTCATGTTGAGAAAAAAAAATCTTAGCTATCGGTATGGTATCGGGGGGGAGACTGAACATGAGCACCATGTGCGGCGAGTTCTGCAGAGGCTTCTTGAGAATAAACTCTATGTCAAACCCGAAAAATGTGAGTTCCATGTCGCCAAGACCACTTCTCTAGGATACGTCATTGCCAAGGGGGAGCTTCAAATGGACCCAGCTAAGGTGACCACAGTAGCCGATTGGCCCAAACCCTGCTCCCGCAAGCAGTTGCAGCGTTTTCTTGGCTTTACAAATTTCTACCGGAGATTTATCCGTGACAGAATGATGATCAAGAAAGTGCTGGTAAGTCTGTTTACTTGCTTTTGAACTGTACTGAGTTAAGCAGCAGTGCTTATTATTAACGCTAAAGCTATTTTTAGCTCAAATGCCGGCTGCCCGATTGCCACTAAAAAAAGCGAAAGTGCTATCACGTACCTCAAAATAGGAGAAAATAGTGCCACGGCTGTTTAGTCCCAGGAAAGAAGTGAAAGTAGTTGGCGGTGCTCACTTTTTGTTGACTCTAAAGTGCTCCACTTCCTTGTTCACCAAGGGACACGCCTCCTCCGCTCCGGTGAGCACGAAAGCGCGAATGAGCGGCAACCGTTCCATAAACACTTGGTGAGAACGTAGCATTAGAATGTTGATTTATGTCCAACCAAGCCATTTTCAAATGATGGTTACTAAAGAACAGTATAAGGTAGAACCATACTTTTTTCCTAAAGAAAGAGCGGAACCCAATCTTTCAAAGGACGCCCAACATGTTATTTGAGTCATAATGCCGATGTCAGACTACGCGATTTTTTTGTCTCACACGACAGTTGCGCTGTCACATTACCCGACAAATTCGCTCCGTGTCGTGGACGGGGCATGTAGTCACACTACACGTCTGAACGCGACAAGACACCAGCCGATGATCGCGTGTTGTCTTGCCAAGAGAGACATGTTTGTCGGAAAGGTGGGACAAAAAAAAAAAGAGGAAAGGACAGGGAGTGATTGCGTGAATGGAGCACGCATGGGACAAGTGTGATGTGAGCGCATTGCTTGCGCTCCCTGCTCCGCAATAGTGTTTAAAATATGATTTAGTAGCCAACACTGTATTTTAATTTATTTAGGCCTATATGCGCCGGGGTAATTATAGCAGATTATGTTAATTAATTTGCGGGATGACATCTTGTTTTATTATTTTATCAAACACTGAAATAATATATTGTTTGAGTATTTTTTACTGCTTCATTTATTCATATTTGACTTGTTTTAGTACGGTGCATTGGATAGTACGCCACTCACACCGAGGGGGGAAAATTTCAAGTGACAGCGGGTGACAGTTAAGGCGGCGAGGCCTGGCCCGACTATATGAAAATGTGATCGAGCCTCACTAAATATGTGCCCATCCCTACTCACATGCCCAAATCTCAAATCAAAATTATTAGAACAACATGCACTCACAATATATTTTGGTCCTCTATTCACATCGCTGTTGCCTGACGGGTTGGCACGGATGCGTGCGCGCTCCATGCAGCCGCAGCTCTGCAGCGGGGCGCTTTTTTTTTTTTTTTTTTTTTCCCAGATGCTACGGAGCCCCTAAAGTGACATGGGAGAAAGAAAAAAAAAAATACATGTTTCTCGTCCGGACGAGAAAGTTTCTCGTCCGGACAAGAAACTTTCTCGTTCGGACGAGAAACTTTCTCGTCCGGACAAGAAAAGTTTCTCGTCCGGACAAGAAACTTTCTCGTCTGGACGAGAAACATCACCTGCGAGCGGGAACTAGGAGAGCTCGCTTGTGGCGGTGAACGGTAGACCACTGTTCAACTTGCTTCCAGTGCAGACTCAATGTCAGCAGAAGAGGACTTTGAATCTTTCCTTAGAACAAGGAATATACCGAATAGTGTCATCGACCAACTAAAAGAAGAAAAGGTAAGGATGATTGTTAACTTTTGTTAACTTTTTGTCACATGAATAGACCCCATATGCTGCACGCTTAATTTGCGTCTTTACTTGCTTTTGTTATTGTAGCCTCATGCTAGCCTCAAATGCGTCGCATATTTTAAGTTGGCATTTCTAATTACAGATCGACATTAACGTCATATGTGTTATGACGGATGATGAGTTGGGACAGTATGTCACGAGATATGGAGACCGACTTGCTATCAGAGCATTTTGTCGTCGGAGAACCGTGACGAACGAACGTTCGGGAGGAATTCAGACTGCTAAATCTGCGCTCATGCAGAACATCAGAGAAAGGCTTGGTATTGAACGGGAAAATGCTGTCGACCGAGGAGGAGCACGCAGTGCTGGAAATAAAAGGGCAGCCAAAGTCACCCGGCGAGTTGAGATGGGATGGCTACACTTTCAGAACGGCTCTTTTCATCAAATAAGAGCAAGAGGTGGAGGTGGAACACGGCACTTGGCAGTTGACAAATCGGTGATCATGGCTGAGATGCTGGAGACAGGAAAAGGATTGTTTTTTCCAAATGGACATTCGTCAAAAGGACCGATTGAAGACTTTCACTTCGGTGTTCGTGATTATAGCCACAATTTAGTGTCCCTTGACGTTACAGTGGGCCAGCTGTATGAGGAACGTAAAATGGGAATGCTGCGCGTTTACATGACCTCCAAGGCAAAAACAATACTCCTCTCGGATGTATCATCTGACATCGAGACCCCAGACGAGCAGCCACAGAAGGTAATGCTATTTTATATTCTGTGACGTGAGTGGTGTAAATACATAGACTACTGTACTGCAGAAATTGCATTCATAAACAAGATGACTTGTTTGAAAACTGGGATCGGGGATTGTTGTGGATAAGCATACCTCAAATGAACCCCACCACCCTCATCTTCCTCCTTATTGACAAAGGCACTGCGTACGGTCACAACTATACAGGTGTTAGTCAGAAAATTAGAATATCCTTAAAAAGTTGAATAATTTCTGTAATTCCATTGAAGAAAATCAAACTTTCATAGATTATAGCTTCAGGGCCCACAACTTAAGTGATTTCAAGTATTTATTTGTTTATTATTATTATTATTATTCCATTATTTGGGCTTCCAGCTCATAAAACACTAAAACATTATATAAAAAAAATTTGAATAATGTGAAGGAATTACCATGCATACTTCCCAATGTTTTGTATGGGGAAAAAAAGATGGATCGATGGATGGATCCATCTTTTTTTTCCCCCCCATGCAAAATACTGGGAAGTATGCATGGTGATTTCTTCCCATTATTCTAATTTTTTGATGTCCTGTTTTATTGGTTTTCTGAGCTGGAAGCCCTAATAATGTAAAAATAAAAAAATAAATACTTGAAATCACTTAAGTTGTGGGCCCTGAAGCTATATTCTATGAAAGTTTGACTTTTTCAATAGAAATACAGAAATTATTCAACTTTTTGAGGATATTCTAGTTTCTGACGAGCACCTGTACCTTCCTCTCCATTTTTGTCATAAATTGTAGTAAATAACAGGACTATATTTTCTCAAGGCCATGCCAACTTGTACCAAGTCAGTGACCACTTCTAAGCATATTTAAATGACTAATGTGAAGATGCTCTGACTGTGTGTAACAACTGACTTGTTTATATAATTGAATAGTGTAGAACACAAAATTTATTTATTTATTCTTAATTTGGATTGATCAGATGCCGTGTGGTGCTGCAGCCAGCAATGGGTAACAAACAGAATTATCCAGTACTTATAGTGCTGATGCTTTTGCGCAATTTATACAGTACTACTCTTGAAAAAGGCTATTATAATGTTAATTTCACTTGTATTAAATTTGACTGAGTCATATTAAGAATTGTATTTCTAAGGAATTTTCAGTCGGCTGTTTTGGAGATGCATGATGATGTGTACCTGAGGGTCACGATATGATACGTATTGCGATACATATGTATCCCAATACTTGATCTTCTAGGCGATACGTATCCCGATATATTACATTAATTTTCTTGCATTTTATAAAAACAGTCATATGTATACCTAAAGGATATGTTTGTTATTCTGACTGACAAAAATATTTTTGTTAGCAGCTCTTCTGATTTACCACCGAGCAGCGTGCCTTGGTCTAAATTTGCACGCACTGCAGAGCAAGGAGCAGCTTTCACAGACACACCGGGAACATTTATTAATAGGCATGAGCCGATATGAGCAATAATATCAAAGTATTAAAATTAAAGCTCTAAAATGTGCTTATTTGAAATATTTGGGGAAATAAAAACAGCATTTTTTTCCATGTAACACATTCTATTTAATTTTTAAACAAAATATACGAAAATGGGTGCATTAAGACATGTGCTATGTTAAGTTTATAAGTAAATAAATGTGGATATTCTTCCTTGCTTGCATTTTTCTAAGCAAGACAGTGTCCAATAACTGGTGAGATATTTTTGCATTAATTGAAGGCAATTCACTTCAAAGACGCTGCTGGTTTTTATTTTTTAGGCACAATGCAAGCTGCAAAGACAAACGTTAACTGCCTATTTCAATTTAATGAGCAATATCGATTCTGAGGCCTGCTTATCCATATGTGTATTGTAATGAGGCCCGCAACGATATATTGCCGTCTTGATTTTTTGAGCACACCCCTAGAAGCAACCCATACAAAAGGACAGTCAAGGATCAAGATTGGCTGTGACGCAATGTGCTTTTCCTCAAGGGAAATTTCTTACTTACATAACAATACCACTTTTGTCCATATGGTGCCGCCATAATCAATGTAAACTGAACGTTCCTTAGTGTTGCTTTAAAGGGGAAGTCAACCCAAAAATATTCTTTACAATAATATTTTCGATGAAGCTCCACTAGTCTAAACATGGTATTCTGGTTAATATTGAGTTTTTGGAATATAAATTAAGCAGTAAAATCTACTAATTTTTATCCATTTCAGGGGGCGGCCATTTTGCCATCACAGTTACTCAGTGCTCAGTTAATGACCAATTACAGCTCCCCTGTTTTCTGAAGCTGACCTGTGATTGGTCATTGGTCTGTGATGTCATTTTCAGTCGACAGCAAATGATAAAATGGCATTTATGTATTTTCTACTGACTATGCAGAGACGATCCTTGAGGAAGTGGAGTCAGAGACATCAGCACAGGAGGACAAGAATTAATCAAGTGGATAACCCAGAGAGGTCCTCTGATTTGGATCCAGCACCAAGTAGCTCAATGCAGGTAAACTATGAAATAGTCTACAGTCTATGCAGTGTATGGAAATTGCCAAAATGCTTGAACAATATTTTTAAACACAAACAAATTGATCACAGGTTACTTTCCTGTTGTGACATTTAGGTAACATCTACATTGCAACACCGCTGTGGTATTGAGCCCTAAGCTCAAGAACTTATTGCATGCCTTTGCGATATGCATATTGCAAGAGCCAATATCGCGATATAATATTTTTTCGATATATTGTGCAGCCCGAGTAAAAATTCACATCCCTGGTCAGATGATCCATCGAAAAGACAAGGTAATAACTACGTGTTTATTTTATTTTTTTGCGTCAATCACCAACAGAGAGGAGAACTAATGGACCGATCAAGACCAGCATCTCTTGAGATGAGTGACACAGAAGAAGCCCTACATCCTCCGTCTTCCGATGAGCTTGGTCAATTAACAGACAGTCATGGATCTGAGGTTGACCATTTTATCCCTGTATCAAATGAAGATGCTGTCCAGGTCTTTGGTGACATTTTGGAAATACCTTTTGCCCATGCCATTGAAGCATCGCTTGAGGATGATGAAGTACAATTTGGACCGATTAGTGGCAATGATGACGACCAAGACTCCACTATCCCATGGAATGCATCTGAGTTAAACAGTATGCAGGTATTGTTGCTTAAGATTTAGAACTAAGTTCCAACTGGATGCTAAAAAAAATGCTTACCTATTCATTGATTTTCTATAAAATTTACAAAGACCGTTATAATCTTTTAAATCCTGTTTTCATCTAAAGCAGATGTTTGTAAATACAGCTTTAGTGATTGTTAAAGTTGTTGAAAAATATGTTGTTCCCTTTTAATCAACTAATCAGTTATCAATTTTCTTTTTAAATATCTTGCAGTACTCTACACCAAATGATGCACCTGTACCTGTATCCTCAAGGAGCGTTGCAACATCACCAGATTTCACTAAAGAACAGCTCCTTGTAAAATTAAGACGTGTAAACATAGTGGATGATGTCCTTCATGTCTTCATGGAACCAAATATACTGAATGTTAATTTAAAAATGGAGTTCACAAATGAGTAAGCTGTAGACAGCGACGGTGTGTCTAGAGAGGCATACTCCGCATTCTGCGAGCATTTCTTGGAACTGTGTGAGGGGGAAGATGAACGAGTACCCAGACTAAGGGCAGACTATTGTGAAAAGAAATGGCAAGCTCTTGGAAGAGTGTGGTTAAAAGGATACCTGGACCACAAAATCCTACCAATCAGACTGTCACCAGCTTTTGTCCTTGCCTGCTGTCACGGACTTAGTTCAGTGGATGAAGAACTCTTGATGGTTTCATTTGCCAAATTTCTTTCAGAGAATGAGCGTGCATCACTTGAAAAAGCATTTCAGGGTAACATTGATGAAACAGTTACGGAAGACTTACTAGACATCTTCTCAAGAATGGGATCTCACTGCCTGCCCTCGCACGACAACTTACGGGCTGCCACTCTAACAATTGCACACAAGGCACTTCTTCAAGAGCCAAAGTTCATAATTGACTGTTTCCATTCCAGTATTACCAATGCTATGCCACTACTCATAACAAAAGACAACATAATGGAGCTTTATGAGTCCAAGAAGCCAACAAACAAGAAAGTGGCCCTGATGATAAAGCCATCAACTGAAACACTCGGTCCACAAGAGCAGACATCACTGAACCACCTACTAAGGTATGTGAGAAACATTGACCAAAGAAAACTGGAGATATTCCTGCGCTTCTGCACCGGATCCACTGTGCTGTGCAAGGACAAAATCAAAGTGACTTTTAATCAACTGTGTGGTTTAAGTCGAAGGCCTGTAGCACACACATGTGGATCAGTTCTCGAGTTACCTTGCACCTACAGCTCATACCCCGAGTTTCGCCAAGAGTTTGACAATGTCCTGTCTGGTGATTGCTTTACAATGGATATTTTGTAGCAAGTGCAGGGGCTGCATATTGTATAAGATTGCTATGGCATTTCACTGAAACCGTTTATTTCAAATATGACCAAAAATGTTTTGTTACGTCACTGTTGATGTTTTTTTCTGCATGTAATTTGCAATTTTCTCAGGTTCAAGAGATTGTAGAAGTTTTACAAAAGGTGATGTGCAATTCATCCAAGCACCATTTGCACATTTTGTGTTTTTTTTGTTTTTTTTAATCGATCATTTAAGGCAATTGATCAGTTGATTCAACATCAACTAGTTAAAAAAATATCTGCTTAAAGGCATATACTAGTGAATTGTTTCATATGTTATTCATGGCTGTTTTTTGCTGAAGCCTCATAGTGTTAGTCTAATAGCATAACAGCCAAAGTCATTTTCAAATGTCTCAAATTGTCTTAATCCAACCTTTATAGTACATCATGGATTAAATAATAAAGAAACTGCACAAACAAAGCAAAATGCAAATTAATTCACATATTGGTAATTTTTTTTCTTACTGAAAAAATGTCTTAGTAAATTATGCTATTAGGCTCACAATATGTTAAAAATGCTAGTAGTTTCTAGCAACAGTATTTCTGAATAAAGATTCAATTTCTCCTTTCATGGACTGGTTTATTGAACTTTGTTAGGGGTTTGTTCATTTCCCATATATGATCAATGTAAAGCCAAGCATTGATGATAATGTTATACGTACTGTTTATGCTATACAACAAATTGAAATGTAAAGTGAAACAATTGAGCCGTACCATTTGTGATCTACACACGAGCTAAAGTATGTACGTTTTTTGACAAGTTATAATAAGCGTGGATATGGGAATAATCCGTTCAAAGTTACAATATGAGTTTCTACAGAATTTATCTGAAAAATTACAATTGCAGTAAGTATCCAATGGTGGACTGTGAAACGTTCATTTTTAGAAGTGTTCAAATGTAAATCCATCTCAAATTACAGAGCAGATGTTATCTCACGCCTCAAATGCAGGTACAGATCCAATGCTTCATAGGCATCAGATGGATTGTGAATCTGTGACTCCACCATTCAAATATTGCAGATGTTGTATATTTCTATGTCACATGGCACCGCTGGGCGAAATGTGCATTGACTCCAACACAACTGTACATCAGCTCTGTCCACTGAGGAAATGCAGTCATAACTTGAATAGAGTTCTGGGAACATGTACATGATTTGTGGCCGACCACTGGGTACCCTTTCGTTCTTCGATGGTCTGATGATGTGTGCATCCCACACATGGATGGTCTCATCTAGTTCGTCCTGGGGGGAAAGAAAAAAATGGTAGGCAATGTTAGACAGTAACATAAAAACTTAATATTCATGTGGTTGTGTGTCATAGTTTTGGTTAATTCTCCTGAAATAAATCATGTTAAATGTTTTTGATGATGATACATTCAAATTACATGAAATAATGTATCAAAGAGCAGCAAATAGGAATGTGAGGCCAGTGACACATCACCACCATGAACAGCTCCAGACCTCACTGATCAATTACAAATGGTGTGCTGCAAGTAGGCTACAATATGGGTCTCCGGGTGGCGGAGTAGTTACCGTCACTTGCCTACGGTGCAAGTTGGTGTGAGTTCGCTTCCCCCACCTTGGAGACCATGTACGAGTGTGAAAACAAAGCATAAAAAAAAGTAGGCTACAATATATTGCCGACTACATTCGATGCACCCTTTAACTGCGGAATGAAGTCAAATTTATTGAAGTGACAGTATTTGCATCTGATATTAATACAGAAAACCGCTTTGAACGGCACATGCAATGTTCAGTCATAAATTGGCCACTTGGGCAGGATCCGGGGTGGGGAGGAGACCTCACTTTATTTGCGTATGTAGATCCTTATACGCCTAAAATGTAAACATTATCTTTTTGTTGTTGTTATGACTTATTAATAGTAGATCACAGATGTCCTGATTTTATTATAATCTGATATTGATACCCGTTCCCGGCATCTGGTGCCGTTTCATTACACAGCAGGCATGTGCGGTGCGGCTAGGCCAATACTGTCCTCTGCCTATACTACATATGCAATATATAATTAAAAAAAAACAAAAAAACGTTTTTCATGCTTTATCATTGTATTCCAATTAACAATTATATACGATATTTACTGTTTTTGAGCCGATGTTGACAATTGAACATTAAAACTATGGCTTACCTGAATGATGCCCATGAAACAGAACTGAATCAGATTTCGATCCAAATATGATCCATCGAACAAACCACGGTCCTTCAGATCAGTGAAGAGAGAGATGTAAAATTCCATTGATTGCCTTCTGAGAAAGCCCCACCAACTCTCGATGCGCTGATTAGCTGTGCTTGCGCCTTCGATGTAGCATTCAACGCTGGAGCCGTCGTGAATGTTGCGATGGAGAAATCGTTGAAAGTCTCGGACTTTAACATTCTCTGTGCCCCGATCTCCTCTGACAATTCTTGGACAACCACTTAATCTGTGGATTGCCTCCATGTAGTAGCCTCCAACAATTTTTGGGTCACTGTTGGTGGTGAACGCATTCATCCATATGATTTTGCGGGAAAATTCGTCAATGCAGCCGTTAATGCATATTCCAAATGGTTTTAGCTTATCGTATGAGTCAAAGTGCCAAATGTAATTTGGTCCTATTGCGAAATAGTTCCGGCGATGGAGCCGTCTCCTTCTTCTTAGCGCAACACCTCTTGGGTCAAGTTCTTGAATAATTAGGCGCACCTGTTCTTTTTTTACGCGTAATCCATTCTCCTTGCATTTAGTATACACCCATCGATATCCGCAGAGCTGCCCAGATGTTTGTAAAAGTCCATGAATAAAATTAACCACATGATCCAAAAATGAATATTCCTTGCGCCGCAGCAGACCACACGACTTCAAAATTCGTTTTAAATGTCTCTCAGACACAACATAATGGTGCCGACTTGCAAGTAACGCAGCAATGTCCTTATAATAAAGTCCCAGGTGAAAATAGAACCTGACTAGGTCCTGCACTATCATTTTCACACATGAACACAAACTGAAATGTAGTTAGTATAACGTCTCCCACACGAGTATGCTGGTTTCTCGTCCGGACGAGAAAAGTTTCTTGTCCGGACAAGAAAAGTTTCTCGTCCGGACGAGAAAAGTTTCTCGTCCGGACGAGAAACATTTAATTATTTTTTGTTTCTCCCCTGTCACTTTAGGGGCTCCGTAAGATGCACCTGGCCTCATCCCATGAAATATCCATGGGATAAATAAATAAATACATAAACGAATAAATAAACAAATTTAAATGTAAAACAAATGAATAAAAAGAGCTATAAAGTGTTGTTCAGTGTGTGATTGACGTTTCGCTCCCTCTCGCTATTGGTCAATGCCGTGGAACCAAACGGACGACGACGTAGGTATGTCACATTATGCGTCAAGACGAGCAAAAATTCTAACATGCTAGACTTTTGTCGATGGTCGTGAACCGTCCCGGACAACCGGCGACCAATCGTTGAACGTGTCACACTACTGTACACGGGCGACACTACGTCAAGACAACCCAAAATCGTTTACGACATGCCCCGTTTATCCGCGACACGTCGGTCGGGCTAAAATCGGGCTGTTTTCGTGTAGTCTGACATCGGCATAACACACAATGGTATGGAGGACCAAAACTGCCAAAATTCGCAATAAATAAATGACTAAATAAATAAATGTCTAAAAGTAAAAATAAAAATGAATATAAAACAATATAATCAAAAATTATATCTAAAAAAATAAATATAAATGGAAATAAATCCGTTTTTATTTTCACTTTTAGTCATTTATTCATTTATTTAGACATGCATTTATTTATTTATTTATTTATTTATCTATTTATTTAGTCATTTATTTATTTTGAATTTTGGCAGTTTTGGGCCATACAGCCAAGTCGAAATGTTATTCAAATGAGGGGGCGGTCCTAAGCGTGTCTTGGGTTGGACTCTACCGATGCAAACTGCCTGTCATTGGCCGAGGGAGCAGCTCGGCGAACAAGGAAGTCTCACCGGCTTGCAAGGACCGCCCCCTCATTTGAATAACATTTCGACTTGGCAATACGGCCCAAAACTATGGAGGACCAAAAGTGCCAACATTCAATAAATAAATACACCATTAAATAATTAAATGAAAGTGTCATTAATTAATATAATATGTCATTAATTAATTAAATTCACTATGATTTTGTATTTATTTATATACTTATCCATCCATCCATTTTCTTGGCCGCTTACTCCTCACAAGGGTCGCGGAGGGTGCTGGCGCCTATCTCAGCTGGCTCTGGGCAGTAGGCGGGGGACACCCTGGACCGGTTGCCAACCAATCACAGGGCACACAGAGACGGACAACCACCCACACTCACAAGCACACCTAGGGACAATTCGGAGCGCCCAATTAACCTGCCATGCATCCATCCATCCATTTTCTTGACCGCTTATTCCTCACAAGGGTCGCGGGGGGTGCTGGCACCTATCTCAGCTGGCTCTGGGCAGTAGGCGGGGGACACCCTGGACCGGTTGCCAACCAATCGCAGGGCACACAGAGACGGACAACCACCCACACTCACAAGCACACCGAGGGACAATTCGGAGCACCCAATCAACCTGCCATGCATGTCTTTGGAATGTGGGAGGAGACCGGAGTACCCGGAGAAGACCCATGCGGGCACGGGGAGAACATGCAAACTCCACCCAGGAAGGCCGGAGCCTGGACTCGAACCGGAGTCCTGAGAACTGGGAGGCGGACTTGCTAACCACTCGACCACCGTGCCACCTATATACTTATTTATTTATATATTTATTTATATATATACGTATTTAGTTATTCATTTATTTATTTCTCTATTTAATTATTTCATGGTCACTGTGTTGCGGTGTTTCGTGAATGTATTTTATCTGTCAAACTAGCCCATCAAAGTTACTGGGCGGGTCCTAACACCTGATTTGTCAATCTGCTCACCAAGTCAAGGCAAATCCATTTCAGAATAGTCAATTGATGCGGAGTGAGTAGCCAGTAAACACAAGTGATAGGCTGGGTGGCGCTTTTCTATGGCGTTAGATTTGTGCCACAATTCCACAAGCGTAATGGGAAGTACCGTGTGCAAAAGGCGTGTTTCGTGCGTACCAAAAATGTGTTTCGTACGTACAAAATGTGTTTCGTGCGTACAAAATGTGTTTCGTGCGTACAAAAAATGTGTTTTGTACGTACAAAATGTGTTTCGTGCGTACAAAACAGTCCTCGCGCACGCTCGCTACGTCTGTCCTCTACACGTACAAAACTTTGATTTACGCTTACGATGCAAGGGTCCAGGCGTAATATTTGTGCCACAATTCTTAACCAATCAGGAGTCGGACAGGAGAGCAAATCCTGATTGGCTGTTTAATATCCAATCAGGCAGAACTTTGACAACGTGTCGTCACGTCGCGTTGCATCATGGGTGTTTCTTCAAAAATCTTTTTTGTTGTTGTTTACTAGCACTCGGTGCTTTCCTATGTGTATTTTTAATCGGCATTTCTGCTGACTTTTATTTACTTAACAAAGGTTTTGTTATGTTACGGGATGAAGCAGCTCCTAACTGCTTTCCTGCTTAGCGGAAGAAGGAGGGAAAACAAGTTTTAGCGCTCATGGGGATGTTGGATGACGGCATAAAATAGAAGAAAAAAGAGAGAAGAGACTAACCTGCTACTTACGTTTTCATTATGGTAAGTTACAAAATACTGTACTGTATTTAAGTCAGTAAATCCTAGAGTTCTATCCTCTGTTGATCGTGCTACTATCATTCCAATCTTAAACAATGCATGCCATCATGAATGGCATTCTATAAGGAGTGGAAAAGAAAATGTTACACCATCCATTTTTCTTTAGTTATTATGCCTGGTACCACCAAAGGTATGTCGTGAATAATAGAAAACATCAAATACTGTACCTAAGAGCACTGTGTTTGGCAGTCCAATGCCATAGTTATTGATGTAAGAATTGAATTCATTTTGGTTACAAGACAAGCATACACCATGACTAGCAGCTGTTAAAATAAACATGTTTGCCCAAAATAATTGTTTTACTAATGTGAGAAACATGGTTGATCTTGTCATTTTTCCATAACTAAAGATGGACAATTAAAAATCTGAGCGTTAACCTTGGGTTTTGTTTTTATTACCAGGTAAAAAAGATGACAAAGGACACAGAATGCACCTGATGACACAACAGAAGTGTCAAAAACACCACGAGAAGCAGAAGACGAAGAAGTGGAGTGCAAAAAATATTGCTATCGGCCCATGCAATATGCATATAACAAAGACATGCAATAAGTTTCATATGGAATTTTATGCTTTTATCTGAATTTGACTAGTCAGCCACTAGCTAAAATGTCATCCACTAGTTGAACATTATCGATGTCAGGGTTCCAGCTCCATGAGCCCTGTTCCCCTCCTTCCTGCGTGTGTGTGTGAGACTAGGCAGTTAATTAGGCGGATGGGAAGCAGCTGGAGCAGCAGCCAGGTGTGGAGAATCACATTGCCAGCCTACTTAAGCCAGTCCCGGACCACATCTCGGCGCCAGAACGTCTTGAGTAGTACACCAGTCAGTAGTGCCCAGTAAACTTACTCACTGGTTTGACTCGCTCCCTAACTATTTGTGTTCCTCCTGTTCAGGTCATCTCCACCGGCTCCCGCCTTGCTTGCTCACCTGCCATCCTGTCTGCCATCCTGTCTGCCATCCTGTCTGCCATCCTGTCTGCCATCCTGCCTGTCATCCTGCCTGCCTGCTTGCCTGCCTGCCTGCTTGCCTACTGGCCTGTTCACCCGCTCACCACCTGTTTCTCTGCTCCTGGTCGTCCTCCACCCTGCGGGCACTCTCCGGATCAAGTTGGCCCGCCTGCCTGTTCCACTCACCTCTGCTCATTAAAAATACTTGCACCAGCCATTCTAGTCTCATCGTACCTGCATTTGGGTCCTCTCTGCACCCCCCCATCCTAACATTATGTTCTGGCCAAGACATGGACCCCGCAGGTACCGACCCCGCCCAATGCAACCAAGCCGCTCAAGGACTACTCCTCGAACAACACGACCAAGCCCTTCATGTTCTCCTCGCAAAGGTAAAGGAATTCTCCAAAGCATTATCTTCCGTCCAAGACCAGTTGGCAATGTTGCAGACCCACGGGCAATTCTCCTCGCCGCCCCCACAGCCGCCCGCTCACGCTTCACCCGTACAGGCACCGGTAGCTCGGGAACCCTTTGTCCCCGCCCCGGCTCCTTATTGCGGCGACCTGGGTTCATGTCGAGCCTTTTTGGTACAATGCGCTATAGTTTTCGAGCAACAGCCCCACTCTTAGGCCTCTGATCGTGCAAAGATCGCCTACCTGATAGGTTGCCTTCGAGGGGCTGCGCTCGCCTGGGCTTCCGCCGAATGGGCGCGTCAATCACCGGTGTGCGCTTCCTATCCTGCATTCACGGAGGAGATGAGGAAGATGATTGACCACCCGGTGCGCGGTAAGGAGGCAGCTAAACGCTTATGTCTCTCCGCCAGGGCTCCCGAAGTGTAGCTGAATTTTCAGTAGAGTTCCGTACGCTTGCAGCCGAGAGCAATTTTAATAATGAAGCATTCCAGGAGGTATTCCTTCGCGCCCTTAACGACTCCCTTAAGGACGAATTAGCCTCCCGCGACGAACCCGCGGACCTAGACCGACTCATTGAGCTAGCTATCCATATTGACTGTCGGCTCAGAGAACGTCAGTGACAGCGCCGTTCGGCACCGGCTCCGCGCCCCGTCTCACCGCCAGCAGTACAAGCCATTCAGCCCAATGTAGCCCCCATGCTAGCCTTGCGTCCCGCCGACACTCCAGAGCCAATGCAGCTAGGGGGCGCCAGATTGACTCAGGAGGAGAGGACACGGAGACTGAGCAACCGGTTATGTTTGTATTGCGGTCAAGGAGGTCACTTCATTCAGTCTTGCCAGATAAGACCAGTAAAAGGGGGGGCTCACCAGTAACTGGGGAGAGACTGGTGAGCCAGACAAACAGCTCCTCATCACATCGCTTAGTGCTCTCAGCTACCTTGTCACACCAACACCGGTCCAGGACAGTTTCTGCATTAGTCGATTGCGGAGCAGACGAGAACCTCATTGACTACAGTTTGGTAAAAGAACTTGGGTTAGAGACGCGCCCCTTGTCGACCCCGTTTAGAACCACTGCGCTTAACGGACAGTTATTGTGCCATGTCACGCAACAAACTACGCCTGTTTCCCTCTGTCTCTCTGGTAACCATTATGAGGAGATTAGCCTCTTTGTTTTTGATTGCCCCCGATCTCCCTTGGTATTGGGGTTACCGTGGCTCAAGAAACATAATCCCGAGATTGATTGGGCCATCCCAAAACTGACTCTATGGAGTGAGACCTGCCATGAGGGCTGTTTGCGTTCAGCCCAAGTTCCCATTCAAAGCACTAAGGCACCTGAACCCCCCGATCTCAGTACAGTCCCTCGCTGCTATCACAACCTCAGTCGGGTTTTTTCAAAGGACCGAGCTGCGTCACTACCACCTCACAGGCCTTACGATTGTGCCATTGATCTGCTGCCAGGTGCCACCCTCCCCAGCAGCCGCCTCTACAACATCTCACGACCAGAGAGGGAGGCGATGGAGAAGTACATCACAGAGTCTCTGGCTGCAGGCATCATCCGCCCCTCGTCCTCTCCTGTTGGTGCTGGTTTTTTCTTCGTTGGAAAGAAGGATAAGACACTACGACCCTGCATAGATTACCGGGGACTTAACGAGATCACGGTCAGGAACAAATACCCAATTCCACTCATCGAATCTGCATTCACTCCCCTCCACGGCGCGTATGTTTTCACCAAGCTCGATCTGCGCAACGCCTACCACTTGGTCCGGATAAGAGAGGGGGATGAATGGAAGACTGCCTTCAACACCCCCCTTGGACACTATGAATACCTGGTCATGCCCTTTGGACTAACAAACGCCCCTGCAGTATTCCAAGCTCTGCTGAACGATGTCCTCAGAGACATGATCAATAAATTTGTGTTTGTTTACTTGGATGACATCTTAATCTTCTCAGGATCCCAGTCAGAGCATGAGGAGCACGTTCCGCGAGTTCTCCAGAGGCTCCTACAAAACAGACTCTACGTCAAAGCAGAAAAATGTGAGTTCCATGTCTCCAAGACCACCTTTCTGGGGTACGTAATCTCCAAGGGAGAACTGTGTATGGACCCAGCCAAGTTAACGGCAGTCTCAGAATGGCCACAACCTACTAATCGCAAGCAGCTTCAACGTTTCCTAGGCTTTGCCAATTTCTACAGACGATTCATTAGGAATTACAGTCATGTTGCGGCCCCCATCACAGCTCTTACCTCCACTTCGATTCCTTTCCGCTGGTCTCAAGAGGCAGATTCCGCCTTTGCCAACCTCAAACACCGGTTTACGGCAGCTTCTGTCCTCATCCATCCTGATCCCTCACACCAGTTCATCGTGGAGGTTGACGCGTCCGAGACAGGTGTTGGAGCCGTACTGTCCCAGCGCCATGCAGAGGATGGTAAGATACATCCGTGTGCCTTCTTCTCCCGCAAGTTATCCCCGACAGAGCGTAACTACAGTATTGGGGACCGAGAGCTCCTGGCAGTCAAACTCGCCTTGGAGGAGTGGCGGCATCTACTAGAGGGAGAAGAACTACCTTTTGTGGTATGGACGGACCACAAAAACCTAGAGTACCTTAAGGCCGCCAAACGACTGAACCCCAGACAAGCCAGATGGTCCCTCTTCTTTTCCCGATTTAATTTCACCTTGTCCTATGTCCCAGGTTCCAGGAACACCAAACCAGATGCCTTGTCACGCCAGTTTACTACCACAGAGACCAAGGAGGATCAAGAATCTATCCTCCCGCCCGCCTGTTTCGTGGGATCAGTCGAACTGACTATAGAGACCCTAGTCAAGAACGCACAGAACGAGCAGCCAGATCCTCGAGGTGGGTCCCCTAGAACCCTGTTTGTCCCTGATCATGTCCGCCCGCAGGTTCTCAAATGGGCTCATGCCTCTCGCCTCACATGCCACCCGGGAGTGAGGAGAACCCTGTCAGTTCTGCATCAGCGATTCTGGTGGCGCACCATGGGGGCTGACACACGGGAGTACATCGCAGCCTGTCCCGTATGTGCCCGCAACAAGAACTCCACCAGACCAAGTGCTGGGTACCTCCGTCCATTGCCGGTCCCCAGTCGTCCTTGGTCCCATATTGCCCTTGATTTTGTCTACGGTCTCCCCCCATCTCATGGGTATACTGTAATTCTTACAATCATTGACAGATTCTCCAAGGCCGCACACTTTGTCCCTCTGGTCAGGCTCCCCTCAGCCACAGAGACTGCAGACCTGTTAGTTCAGCATGTTTTTCGTCTCCACGGCATACCACATGACATAGTCTCTGACAGAGGTCCTCAGTTTACATCCCTTGTCTGGAAATCCTTCTGTTCAGCCCTGGGCATTTCAGTGAGCCTCTCATCTGGGTACCACCCCCAAACCAATGGCCAGTCTGAACGGGCAAACCAGCAACTGGAGACCTCCCTCAGATGTATGTCTCACCACAACCCGTCCGCCTGGAGCACCTTTCTCCCCTGGGTTGAATACTCCCACAGTGCTCTACCTAACGCCTCCCTAGGTATGTCGCCTTTCCGCTGCTCCTTAGGCTATCAACCTCCCCTGTTTCCTGCCCAGGAGAAGGACCTGGCAGTCCCTTCCGTTCAAGCCCACTTGAGCCGCTGTGCCAGGGTCTGGAAACGAGCCCGTGCCTCTCTCCTCCAATCCACAGTTCGTTCGGAGGCACAAGCTAACCGTCGTCGTTTGCCGGCACCCTCCTACGCCGTGGGCCAGAAGGTTTGGCTGAATGCCAAAGACCTCCCCTTGAAGGTTAGTTCTCGAAAATTGGCGCCTCGATTCATAGGTCCATATGAAATCGAGAAAATAATCAACCCTTGTGCGGTGCGGCTCAAGTTGCCTACCTCTCTCCGTATTCATCCGACATTCCATGTATCGCAAGTTAAACCGTTTGTCTCCAGTCCATTAGCCCCGCAGTGTCCCACCCCTCCGCCCCCACAGGTTGTAGAAGGCGGTCCTGCCTACAAGGTCCGCCGCCTGCTGGACGTCCGTCGCCGGGGGCGTGGATACCAGTACCTGGTGGATTGGGCTGGATATGGCCCGGAGGAACGGAGCTGGGTTCCAGGTAGTTGGATCCTGGACAAGTCGGCGTGCGCCGGGTGCCGCCCATAAGGGGGGGTACTGTCAGGGTTCCGGCTCCATGAGCCCTGTTCCCCTCCTTCCTGCGTGTGTGTGAGACTAGGCAGTTAATTAGGCGGATGGGAGGCAGCTGGAGCAGCAGCCAGGTGCGGAGAATCACATTGCGAGCCTACTTAAGCCAGTCCCGGACCACATCTCGGCGCCAGAACGTCTTGAGTAGTACACCAGTCAGTAGTGCCCAGTAAACTAACTCACTGGTTTGACTCGCTCCCTAACTATTTGTGTTCCTCCTGTTCAGGTCATCTCCACCGGCTCCCGCCTTGCTTGCGCACCTGCCATCCTGCCTGTCATCCTGCCTGCCTGCTTGCCTGCCTGCCTGCTTGCCTACCGGCCTGTTCACCCGCTCACCACCTGTTTCTCTGCTCCTGGTCGTCCTCCACCCTGCGGGCACTCTCCGGATCAAGTTGGCCCGCCTGCCTGTTCCACTCACCTCTGCTCATTAAAAATACTTGCACCAGCCATTCTAGTCTCATCGTACCTGCATTTGGGTCCTCTCTGCACCCCCCCATCCTAACAATCGAGGTCATTCCAATGAAATAACTATAAATACATTTTACTGCATGAGAAACATAATTTGTTCATTAGATAATAAAAATGTCATTTCTTTAGATCCATATTAAATATTGCAATATATATTGCTAGATTCAGCAAAATCACGTATTGAATGATTTTCCAATATTGTGCAGCCCTAGTTCCAGAGGTTTTCGAGCCAGCTGATGAGACCAATTTGACTTGGTCATTAAAATGTCTGTAGGAAGAGTCAGAACCTGAAGCTTGAGCTTGGCAGCAGAGAAATCAAGAGCTCCTGAAGAATGACAACATTAACATTGGACTATCATAATGTGAAGTTTGAATAGCTGTTATGGCCTGTTTTGCAGCATACCAAATAAAAATATTTTTTTTCTCCTGTAAGTTATCTACACCTTTACTGAACTTATTTTTATTTATTTATTTTTTGACCATGAAGACCTCAGACTACTGTACTCACGATGATGTATTGAGAGTGCAAGACCTAAGAAGTTCCACAGATGAAAATATATTACACATTGTATTTCTAATTTACACTTTATGATGCATTATCGATCAACAAACAGCAAGCTGTACATTTTGTTTTTAAATCAAATGAATGGTCCTCAGTTACAGTGCATCTTTGCAGTTTTTATTTCAAGTTTTACACACAGTAGGCATGGTAGGCTGCTATTGTGGAGCCATCCATCGCCATCCCGTCCATCTCAGCTGTACTCTCTGTCCTTAGACATCTTGTTGATGACTGTGACCCGGATATAGAAACGATGCCCAATCTGGATTGATTTACCTGGTAAATTGTAAACAAACAAAACTCAAGGTTATTAATTGTAAAACGTGAACCAATCGTATCCATCCATCTTTATGTAGTTATGGGAAAACAATGTGACCATCCATGTTTCTACAGTTTCTTGTTCATTTTAAATGTCTAATACATAAGGGTAACCTCTTCATAACCTCTGCAGCTATAATATGATGCTCTTTTGAGGGAGAACAGTCAGAAGACCTTTGCAATAATCAAGTCTACTGGAAATAAAAGCATGAGTAAGGTTCTTCTGGTATGGAGCATGCAACCCTTCTGTCGAAGTCTTTTAGGTGGTAAAAGGCTGCTTTAATTGATTTGTTTGATATGGCATTTATGTGCACAAATATACAGGTAATGACAGCAAAATTAACTAGTGAATTGAATTTAAAATCTAGCCATTTTCCACGATTTTCATAACTAATCACCAATATCACTAACGTACTTACATCAGTAACTATGGTATTGAGTTAACAGTGCTTCTGTCTGTTAGTTACACGATATAACTTTGGTGGCACAAGGCACTAACAATGTACATGAAAACAAACAAAGGGGGTGGCGATTTTTTTTCTTCATCATAACTATGCACATGCAATGCCAGTGACGTGTATGTAACTATCACATAAAATTTTGCTTGTCTTGGAAGCCTGTGTGTGATTGTGGCAAAGTTAAACCCCTTAAAATTCGGATGGTCTCTGGCGGGCAAACATTCTTAAAAAAAAATTATAAACTATGCCGATACTCTAAATGGTTCAGGAACAGCTTCAAACTTACTTTGAATTCAACTTTTTTTTTTAAAGCATTTTGGGCAAAATTGCTTGTATGATAAGGGGTTAAAAGATGCAGACCTTTTATGCTACTTACCGTAATGAAAATGTTGGAAGTAGTCTTCGATTCGGAAGTTAGCTTCTTTTTCCCCCCAACGGTCATCCAACGGTGCCATGAGGGCTAAAACTTGTCTTCCGCGAAGCAGGAAAGCAGTTGGGAGCTGCTTCACCCCGTAACATAACAAAACTTTTGTTAAGTAAATAAAAGTCAGCAGAAATGCAGATAAAAATACAAACAGGAAAGGACCAAGTGCTAGTAAAAAAATAAAAAAAATTAAAAAATCGAAGAAACACCCATAATGCAACGCGGCGTGACGACACGTCAAAGTTCTGCCTGATTGGATATTAAACAGCCAATCAGGATTTGCTCTCCTGTCCGACTCCTGATTGGTTAAGAATTGTGGCACAAATATGACGCTTCGACCCTTGCATCGTAAGCGTAAATCAAAGTTTTGTACGTGTAGAGGACAGACGTAGCGAGCGTGCGCGAGGACTGTTTTGTACGCACAAAACACATTTTGTACGTACGAAACACTTTTTTGGTATGCTCGAAACACATTTTTTGTGCGCACGAAACACGCCTTTTGCACATGGTACTTCACATTACGCTTGCGGAATTGTGGCACAAATCTAACGCCATACTTTTCACCTAAATAGGTGCGTTTCCATTAGACATTCGATTTACGGTTTCATTAGGTGCTTTTTGAGACATGCTGAAATGGAAATTCTTCGCAAAATTTTAATGGAAACACTTTTTTTCCGCTATTCCAACTAGTCATGTGACTCTGCCCGGTCACGGAGAAAAGGAAATAGGAAGTACAGGGCCACTCGCATTAGTGTCCGAAATAATTGCTTCCCAAGGCACAACAAGATAAAGCACAAAGCGGTTTAACATAGAGATCAGTGGCTCAGCGAGAAGCCACAATGGTGGCCAATCCGCCACTTTCTAAAATGCTCTATTGAACAACTGCTGCAAGTCCAACAACAAACATCACCAAAGCGATCAAAACATTGCAAAAAAAAAACAAAACCACAAAACAAAATTTGCATTTCTGTATGTAAAACGTTTCTAACAATAGTAGCAAATTTAAATTCAGCTCAACTTTATTTTGAGAGCACTTTAAAAAATAATGCTGCAATGAACACTGCTGTAGCCAACATGGAATAAAAATCAAACATACGAAAACAAAACATTAAAATTAAAAACATACAAACAGTAAACTATCACATTCCAAACGTGTGGACCTAAAAGCCAGCAGATGTCGCTGTTTGACTTGCTGCCCGCGCCACTGCTGTTTCCAGGCATCATAAACAAAGACTTCTTAAATCTCCCTGCATCTATCTATAATATTTTTTCTAATAGAATTTGAGATGTATTTAAAATCCCTAAAAATGTATCAAGTCTGAAACACGCAAACAATTCATTCTCGTGACGTTGCATGATGCGACCGCCTACATGAACTGCGAGATCTCGCGAGAGTTGAGGCGGGACATTACGAGAACTACGCCTCAGAAGCAAATTACTCTTCAATGGAAACGCCTACAAGGCAAAATTGTACTTTATCAAAATAAAAGAAATATCGCTTTTATTTTGATGTTGGTTTTGCGCAACAACAAGCCTCGATCACTCTATATCAGCAAAAAATCCATCACCGTAGCCGCCATGTTTCTAACCACTCCAGGACAAAGCAGTCGATGAGACAAGATTTGAGTGAATCAGGCTTTAGCCCCGCCCACTAACTGATGGGCGAGTTCGACAGATAAAATAAATTCACGAAACACCGCAACACAGTGACCATGAAATAATTAAATAGAGAAAAAAATAAATAAATAAATGAATAAATATATATATATATATATATATATATATATATATATATATATATATATATATATATATATATATATATATATATATATATATATATAAAAATCATAGTGAATTTAATTAATTAATGACACTTTCATTTAATTATTTAATGGTGTACTTATTTATTTAATGTTGGCAGTTTTGGTCCTCCATAACAATGTTCTAGTCAGCCTTGAAAATGAGTGAAAATGTTCGAAATCGGTGGGATTCTAGGGGTTATCTTTTCACAAAATGCTTGGTATTTAAAGAGTAAAAATCTAGATAGGCTAAAAATTGTATTTTGGCTGGCAGTCTTAACAAGCCCTTTTATCATTCCCAAAAATGTGTAGAATTGTATGTGCTTGTTGTTACATTCCCTATTTTTGCGTGCATCACATATGTAGATAGATGTTTTGATATATATTTCATAGAATACTCAAGTCACTCACTCACTCACTCACTCACTCACTCACTCACTCACTCACTCACTCACTCACTCACTCACTCACTCACATACTGTGGTGCAACAGGCCTCAGAATCAGGGTGGCAAAAGGACAAGTTATGTTGTTTGATATATTTTGTCATTTAGAGGGTTCGATATGGGGCTGATGTCCTTCCCGTTTAAATTGGAAGGACTTGAGGAGTGGTAATGAGCTAAAACACCAGGAGAGGTGAGTGGTGCACCATTTTAGATTTAAATGAAAAAAGTACATCAGCTATCTTGGAGATATGAGTATGACGACGTTATATAAACTCTTTGACCGCCAAAAACGTTTAATGACGTATGCTAAAATCCTAATGAATGCCGCCATAAACGTTAATTGAGGTTTTTTTTTTTGTTTTTTGTTTTTTTTTCCTCAATGGGCAGTGCACTGTATTGTGCAGCACTGCCTGCTCAATGGGTTGTGGAATCAAAAACACCCACTCACTATGGCCAGCAGATGGCAGCATTGTATCTCTTCTCAATGGGCTCACGCTAAATGAAATTACAATGAAACATGACTGATATGACGAAATTGAATGTTTTCAAGGGTGACGTGAATGATCAAATAGTGTCTAACTCACTTGTGCAAAAAATGCATCTTTTCAATGTCACTCAAATGACCTATTTTCGAATGGTGATTACTAAAGAACAGAAAAAGGTAGAAACATACTTTTTTATGTTTATGTAGTCGTAGCGCACAATATCTCATTACTGCCAGTCATTTTAGAAAATTTCAAAATTTTCAATGTGATATTACGTTCAATAATTATATATAAACCGAATCTACCAAATGACAGAATAGACTCCCTACTTTTTGCCCCGTCCCGTTCTTTTATAATTGAGAGTAGAAAAATGTAGGTTTGCCAAAATACAGCCATTTCTCCCATGGACTCTGAAACTGTGTTTATTTCGTATAAAATGGGGTAATGATGTCATCTACCGGTGGTTGGGCATCAGTAAAGTTGCTTCCAAGTTTGACATTTACTGTGGAGCATAGTCAGATTAGCCCCCATTTATCCCCGCTCTAAAAAATACATTTGACAAGTACACTTGTCAAAGGCAGTGAATGAGATATTTTGTTTGGCGTGAAAGATGAGTGAAAATGCTCAAAATCAGCTGGCACTGTAGGGGTTGTTTTTTTTTAGATAATATTTGGCAGTCAAAGAGTTAACATCTACAAATGGCTGATTATGCTGTCTGAGTGATTTGGCATCACTCACAGTGCTTGTACATCACTAATTAGATTATTATTTTGCAACCAAAATCCATTCCTAAATTAGAATGAAACCACTGTTCAGTTGATAGAGGGGTCACAAAAGCATAAATATTAGCATCAAAGGTCACTGTTCTTCTTGATACATTTGTTACAAAAAGCAATTTTTTTGGCCAAATTTCTTAAAACTTACCTATGTTCAACTGTTAAATACTAGAGAACGGAAAAATTAGTTTTGTTTTTTTTCTGGTTAAAGGATTCTTTCCCTTGATAGATTTGATGAATAAATAATCATAGAACACATAATTCTGCGGGTATTGACAAATCAGTCAAACTGCTCTCGAATTGCTGGCACTCTAGGGTTGCGATAGTGAAAACGGCTGGCATGGAATGAGTTAACGCAGGTGACAAACATACGTTTATAAAAGCATCCACACATTCAGACTCACCCTTGGCTTCGTAGATCCCACTGAGTGGTCCGTGTGTTACGATTGACAAAGTACATTCTGCCATTGACCTGACGCTTCTCTGTGATCACAAGGGGGTAGATAACCAGCAAGTTAGTGTGATATTTCACATGGCTTGAGGAAACCAACCTAAGTTTGTGACTTCATGTGCAGTGGGGTTTGTAATGGCAGCCACGATGGGACATTAGTATTACATTTCATTATATTTTACAAAAGAAAGAAAAAAATTGTTCAACAATTAGTACAGTTGTCAATGTGGTGTCAAACCTACGGCCCGCGGGCCGGGTTAAACCGCTTTGATCCGACTGAGACGACTTTGTAACTAAAAAATAAATAAATAAATTGTGATGTTGGACCAATTAATCAGCCAGCCACAATCAAATATATAAATTTGTAATTTCACAAGGAGTCCTCAGATGAGTAATGTAACTTGTACACGGAATCGCCCTGGTAGTCGTTAGTTTAAACACAACTTAAAGTTATGGTTTGTTTAAGAAAATGATTTTTTTTTTTTAAATCATAGACCAACATAAATGTGGTAAATATGACACAAATTCAATTACTGGTAACACAAATACATATGACAGGGACTAACGTCCTTATAACTACATTAACTGTTCCATACAATGCATTCTGGGAACTATATATATGCAAACTAGGTAGATGTAACACATCCGGAACTCATACAGGCAAGGTGTTGCCGCGTTTCATTTGCATTCGTGTTGATTTTCTTTAAACAATAGATTACAGTTGAGCTCCGTAATTTAGGGCTGCCCCCCCCCCCCCCCAAAAAAAAAATTGCTAAAATCTGCGTATAATTGACGGCAATTGTTTTTAAGTTAGATACCATTATTTCACCGTTTCGGCCCACTTAGTAATATATTTTCCTCCATGCGGCCTCTGAGCTAATATGAGTTTGACACCCCTGCCTTACATGGTTCCTCCCCAACTGCCTCCTCATTCCACCAGTTCATTTTCAGCTGTTCTTTCTTACTGTCAAGACTTTTTTTGCACATCAGCTTTGATTCCGATTCCAATACTTTGCTTCCGACTTTGTGCCCCTCAGTTGCGCGTTCCCGTCGACGGGTGCTAGTGTTTAGTGTGTCTGTCAGTTGTCCGAAGCAAAATGAGCAATAATTTATCGTGGATTTTTACAAAAATGACTCAATAGCACCCCCCTAGAAATTTTTAATGGAGCAGCCTCGGTTGTACGTTTAAGCAAGATCTACGGAAATTTTTAGGTGTATGAGGGAGCCCAAGACGTACAAAAAGGTCCCTTGGACCCATATGCTAAAATGAATAGGAAGTGAGCTACAAATTTTGGAATCTCCCATTTTTGTCAATTTTTGCACATTTACAGGGGGCATACTTTTGCCCACTTCTCCTACACGTTTCATTTAATTTGCTTAAAACTTTTCAGAATATTATATGATGAGGGCGGGGCATCAAATTTTGTGTTTTGCAATTAAAAAGAATATGCTTAACAACTCCCCGGTACATGCTCCAAAAAATCCCAAACTTGACATGTATATTTATAGTCAAGGCCTAAAAATATCTTTGTGACAACATTCAGTTATAAATATAGCGCCACCTAGCCCTTGAGGCGTATAAAAAATACCACACATACGGTATTTTGTACAAATTTTGTAAAGTCATTGTAAGTGTGCTAACTAAGTAATTTATAAATATTCTTTTACTTTCCACCACTCAAAATGTTCACCGGCATCAGACCTATCCAACCATACATCCATCTATCCATTTTCTTGACCGCTTACTCCTCACAAGGGTCGCGGGGGTTGCTGGCGCCTATCTCAGCTGGCTCTGGGCAGTAGGCAGGGGACACCCTGGACTGGTTGCCAGCCAATCGCAGCCAACCATACATACTTTTTATTGTTTTATTTATTTTTGATAGCCTCAATAGACAATAATAGCAATATCGTGAATGAAGGATATGCTTAATAACTCCCCGGTACATTCTTCAAAAAATCCCAAAGTTGATCATAATGTGTTTTAATGTGGCACAGCTGGCAGACAGAAGAAAATCCCATGAGTTGGAGATGTCAACCGAGGGTGGCGCTACAAAAGGAAAAGATTGATGAGCTTACCAAGGAGAGAGACTATCTCAAAGAACAGTTGGCATCAGGTAAGTCCTTCTACACACAATATAGTACAGTTAGCCTAATATTTACATCTATTTATTTTAACAGCACTTAAAAAAAAGAGGACACGTGCCACCCAAGCAATCCACTTGTCCTCATTCCTCTGATGCCATGTCTGACTACTGAATGTTTGTTTTATATTGTGTTCATGCTTGCTGATGATCAGATCATATATAATCTGTTTTGGAGAAGGGAAACATCCAAAAACCTGCAGGACTCCGGCCCGTGATATACACACACGCGCACACGCATACACACATTTATCTGCTGCAAACAATTTTTAGTTTTCTTTACATTAAATTATGACAGAAGTATTTTCTATTTTTTTATTTGAAACTTCTTATTTTATTTACATCAACTAATTTTATTTGTAACTTCCTCTGTTGGTGTTGTTAATATAAATAAATCAAGAATGCAATATATTCTATATCCCTGTATTGAGGTATTGTTAGCTTTTAAATCTCATTTATAAATGTTTTACAAGGCATAGATATTGCTCACTTTAGATGAGCGCACAAAAAATACCTTATTAATGAACAGTAAATGATTTGTAACTACTTCATTTGATGAATTAATGTGTGTTAGTGTTTTTAGAACATCTATTGGAAAAGAAGTGTGTACGTTTTTATAAAACATCTATTAACACACTAACCGTGACATTACATGTATATCCAAATAGTTTGTTAATCATATACATACACTTTCTGAATTATCTTAAAACACTATTGATGATTCCGAAATAGCTGCTTAGTAAATGATGCAATGCATAATCTAGAAATGCTGAATCCATCATTTATAAAGTATGAAAATGCAGTCATTAAGCATATTAAAGATGAGCTTATTAACAATGGGTAAAACATTGGACTATGTCTATTAACTAATGATTACTGATTAATGATTACTACTAATGTACTACTAATGATTATTCATTTCAGAAACATGCTTTATAAATGATTAACTCACTTTTCACTAATGCTTAACAGATGCTTAATAGTGTACTCATTATAAAGTGTTAAACAAATAAGTTTAACAATACAGATGGTTTAGCTTAGTCTAAACCAGAGGTATATCTACAGTAATCCCCCCTCCATTGTGGGGGTTATGTTCCCACCCCAGCATGATAAATGAAAATCTGCATAATAGAAATACCCTATTTTAAAAACCCTAGGCATGCTTTTATAAAAGAAATGTAGGTCTGGAAAAACAACTTTAAAGGAATAAAAACAGAGCAACAGAATACAAAAAAACTGGATAAACTGTTTGCAGTCAGGCAACCTTCTCAATTGCCTTAGCTGCTTAAATAAATAAATAAATGAATTAATTAAAAAAAAAAAGTGTGAAATACTGGGAACTCAACTGCAACACAGTTGGGAGGGTGTCTATTGTACTCACAAAATTCTAAAAACCCCAAATTCTAAATACCCCAATCAAAATTTGTTTGAGTGGAGTGAAAGTAGAATGAAGGGTAAACTTACCCCATCCAGCAGTCAGTGGACCAAGATGGTCGTTTTCCGCAGGAGCACTGGACAGCTGCAGGAAAAAAAAAAAGAAAAAGACAAAACATATCCAATTAGATCATCTTTCTTTCTCTCACACTTACATTTTTGTGAAGCAAATTATCCCACAATTACGAGGCAGCCTATTTAAGGTTCTGTCTTCTCGGTTATAAGCGTGATAAGAAAAGGATGAGGACATAGCTGCAGAAAACACAAACGATACAAAATAAAAGACAGTCAAACTCACGCAAGGAGCCCTCCAAGTCTCAGAGTGTAACGATTGCACATCTGAGTGCCAAGTCAGGTGGGCGGAATAGGAAGTATGTTTGGATGCTTATGATTGCGACAGAGTCTCTACTCTGCTCCCGTGGTCTGGGGCAACTAAAGGATCTGGTGCACTAGTGGCTTGTATGTCTTTCAAAATCGACATGCTTGGAAGGGGGATAAAACAACACTGCTGTTCCAATGAGCTCACTGTCTGTATGGCTAAACCCACCCCTCATTTCCCGCAAACTCGCTGATACAACTTCACACTCCTCCTTCACTCCAACTCCCTTCCTGAATGCACATTGAGGTCCTCTTCTCTTCTAGTGCTGCTGTGAAAGTAGTCAGGGAACTGCAATGTCTGAGGGAACTGAGGGTACATTCATGTTTGTTCCAGACTGGCTAGCCCTTGCCCCACCCACTCTGCTTCTCCAACCTAGCCTGAGGTCTGACAAAAGGCACTTTTATTCATTTTGGGCACGGACCACTTTGGGTTTACTCAGCCTGCAATCACACATACACACGCACACACGTGCAAGCACATACAGGAAAAGAGAATTTGTGTGCCAAGACGTGGAAAGTTTATTCATGGCAAACAGTCATAACCCCCACACCTGCCAGACAAATCCACTGAAAAGATGCTTGTTCGGCTTTAGCGGCCAGTGATGTTTTATCATGCTTAACTCATTGACTCCCAGCCATTTTCACAGAAGCATCGCCTTCACTCCGGGATGATTGACTGGATTTTGACTGATTTTGCAAGGCCCACAGATTATTGTGTTCTATTGCTACATAAACATGGAACCTACCAAAAGAAAGATTAAAGTCTCTCCTTTCATCAGGGAAAAAAAAAGTATGTTTCTATCTGTTTCCGTTTTGCAGCAATTGGATTTAGAATATAGCTAAGTTTCATCATTATTCACAAATCTATTTAGAATTGTGAGTAAATGAGCTTTTATTCAACATGGCCCTGGTTGATCTCCTTTGCTCTGCTGCCACCTCCTGGCTATTTGTGTAATAACTACCATTTCTTCAAGCGTTCTTTGCAGTTGAGAGACTGCATCAAAGCCTTCTGCATGCTGAAGCATAAAAAAAAACCATGAATAACGTATAAATACGTCTTTGGGACACTTAAAATATTTAAAATAGAACGTATTTACACGGTTTTGGGAGCAAATGAGTTAATAGATGTTAATCAAGCTGACTACTTGTGGTATATTGCAAACAAACCAAACTTTATGTACTACTTTATGTACTTTAAAACTGGATTCCAATACAGTTACTAGTTACCTGTTAAAATAAAATGTAGTTAGTAATGTAATCCAAGTAAGTATATATAAATAAAGATGATATACATTAGGGCTGTCCCGACTAGTCAACATAGCCGATGACGCACGTACAACATACCGCAGAGTATCGATAACGTAAATACGAGGGTCATTCAATAAATAAGGTGAATTTTTCAGTATGAGTAGTAAGTACTATGTTTCAGTTCGGTGGGGTTGCGGTTTTAGACAGACTTTATAGATCCCTTTGGGATGGCTCCCTCTGGGAAATTTACATGTCCAGCAGCAATGAGAACAGATAATAATATAAAAAATAATTCAATCAATCAAAAAATAAGGTTATTACACCAGAGATTGAATTAATAATAACAATAACAATAATAATAATAATAATAATAATAATAATTATAATTATAATAAAATGAAAAATAGGAATTCAATCAATCAATAAATTAGGTTATTACACCAGAGATTGAATTAATAATAATAATACTAATAATAATAAGAAAAATAGAATAAAAAATAAAAATTCAATCAATCAATAAATAAGGTTATTACACCGGAGATTGAATTAAATTTGCTTAGTTTTGGGTGTTTATGTTTTCTGTTGTCTGGTTTTGTCTCCCCTAGTCTCGTTACCGTTAACCTTGTCCACCTGTGTGTCTTCCCCTCCCAGTATGTGTGACCTGATTAGTGCCCTCTGCCTGCTGTGTGTCCCAGGTGTGTCTTGTATGTGGTTCGTTAGTGTTGGTATTTAGGGAGTGTTTTTGGTTCATACGTTGTGGGAGCATTGTATGTCGTAGAATAGATGGCCCAGTGTGCTGCTAGTTCCTATGTTTGGTCCAGTTTATGTCCTTTCCTGTCTAAGTGTGCTACGCTGTGCTGCTAGTTTTTTACGTTTGTTCCGTTTTCCCTGCGTCTGGTCAAGTTCTCCCCACGTCTGGTCAAGTTCTCCCCACGTCTGGTCAAGTTCTCCCTACGTCTGGTCAAGTTCTCCCCACGTCTGGTCAAGTTCTCCCCACGTCTGGTCAAGTTCTCCCCACCTCTGGTCAAGTTCTCCCCACCGCTGGTCTAGTTTCACTCCGTCATTCCAAGTCTTCTCGCTATACCAAGCCTTCACGTCACGCCCTGTCTTCTCACTTTCCAGCCAATCAAAGTTGTCATTCCTCTTCTGTCTGGTTGCTCCTACTTTGGGTCCATCCATATCCATACCATAACAATAAGGACTTCGTATACAGAAAGAAGCGTACTGTTTTTATATTTGTTTTACTTTTTTCATGTGAATTTAATTTCTTTGGGAGATTAAAGAAAAACTTTGAGAGTTTTGGTGATTAACAAAGATGGCCTCCCAAGAAGCATGCTCCAGGGTTGAACAGTGTTCAGTTATCAAGTTTTTGGTTGCTGAAGGGTGAAAACCAGTAGAAATTCATAGGAGACCTTGCCCCTTCAAACGTTCACCTGTTTGGTTTGATGTTTGAAAGTGTTCAGGAGAGGCAGAAAGTTTGAAAAGGACAATCAAGTCAAAAGTGTTGTGAGCGACTGGCTAACTCAACTCAACTTTATTTATAAAGTGCTTTAAGAACAGGCATTGCTGTATACAAAGTGCTTTTTGGAGCGTTCGATACGATGACATTTTAATTTCTCATCTTGAGCACTATGTCGGCATTCAAGGGGAATCAAATGGATCTGGTCGTACTTAAAGGGGGGAATCTCTGACATGAAGCCGATTCGATATGTATCTCGGTACACAGGTTGCGATTCGATTGAAAAACGATTATCTTTCAGAACAGAACGGTTCGATTAAGTTTGGAAACGATACGATTTTCGATTCGATACGATTCATTTCAATATTCAAATCTTATAGTGACATTTGTTGCTTGTATACATTAATCTTAAAACACCACAAATTTTTACAGTATCTACAAATGTGTTAAAAAAACAACATAAATGTCTTCTATATTTTTATATATTGAATCAATTATTTAAATAGGCCGCAACAAAGGGCTGGGTGATATGACTGAAAAATGTATCAGTTTAAATATGTATTAGTCTATTGACAGTTATAATTGGGGTTTTTTTTTTTCTGGGTTTATTCAAAATAAGGATCAGGAAAACAAAAGGCTGATAATTCAATTTGAAATATAAATATTTAACCTTTAAAAAGACACCAACACAATTAAACAGAATATGTGCACAGTGTGAAGTATTTCAGACACGTAAATTTAAGACATGAAATAAAACTACCGTCCAGCCAAAAGAAATATGAAGCCACCTTATGGAACAATAAATCTATCAAACACATTTTAACCACGTAATATATCCAAAAATATTTCCAAAAGTGCCCTTCCCTTTTTATCAACAACTTTTGTTTTTAACAATTTTTGTTTTTCTTTTGCCATCACATTCATTTTTGGTTAATGTATGACATTTTTTTTTTTCTTTTTTTAAATCTGAGACACGATGCTGACCACGGAATCACAACTATTCATGTTTTTGTTGTTGTTGTTTTTTTGGGCTGTCGTTCATTTTGAGTTTGATGACGTAATTGCGGGCACGGTTCTGTTCTCCTATCTGCTGCTCATACTAGTTGATGTGTACATGGGACAGGGAGCCACTGAGATCTTGCAGATGAGATACTGCAGTGACGTGTTCGTATGGACAGAGCGGGGTCGATACCTGTGCTTGGTGAATACCATTGCTTGGATCGTCACGGAGTCTCTTTTGGCTCGCGCGCAGTAGCGCTACGGCCGATGCAGGCCTGGGGCGATAGCCGTGATGACGGGGGGACGACCGCTGGCTGCTAACGTCAGCTTGTTTGCGCGACTGCGCGCGAGCGTGCAGTGCCGTTCCGAGCACGGCGTTGACGGTAGGCGGACCCCCTCCCGCCCAAAAAAGGTGCGTAACGTCTTTGCATTATGTTTACAACATCTGGGGAATGAAGCGTCTCTGAGCGCAACTTTGCTAGTTCTCTGTAAACACGGAAGTAGCTTGAATAGTGCTGCTCTTGAAACGTAAACAAAACAAGTCGACGGTGCAGAACTCTTGCTATTGTTATGAAAACTATAAAGTCTCACTCGCAACCGATTCACGGCCAGGCGATATCCGGTCCAGTGCTTTACAAGCGATGTATCTAAGGATTCCCGGCGGATTTTGTATCGGTTGACAAGTCTGCTACCGATACGGTCGTTTAGCTCCCCTTGACGAACGATGGTTCGGTCGAATCGTTTTTTTGTCCCACCCCTAGTCGTACTTAAGGA
This sequence comes from Festucalex cinctus, assembly GCF_051991245.1. NCBI lineage: Eukaryota > Metazoa > Chordata > Actinopteri > Syngnathiformes > Syngnathidae > Festucalex > Festucalex cinctus. Next base: position 1,457,365 of record NC_135413.1, read on the forward strand.
TAGGAGCTTTTGTGTAAAAATTGACGATTTTGTGTCTTTTCAAGCTCTTCTTCCACATGGGGTTCCACAGGGGTCAATTCTCGGCCCTCTTTTATTTGCTCTGTATTTATTACCTCTTGGTTCTGTTTTTAGAAAACATGGCATTTCATTTTTATGTTGATGATTGTCAGATTTATTTTCCCTTGGCCCAGAACAGTACAACTCACTGACTGTTAAATATTAAATCCTGGCTTTTAATTTCTTGAGTTTGAATGAGGAAAAGACTGAAATGATATTGTTTGGACCAAGTAGCTCCTTCTTCTGCTAGTGTGGACCTTGAGCCACAAGCACCTTATCTCAGGGACTGTGTCACAAATTTGGGCGTCAATTTCGACTTTGATTTTAAATTTGAGAAGCAGATTAGCTCTGTTGTACAAAAAAGTTTTTATCAGCGCCGCCAGATAGCCAAGGTGAAACCAATTTTATCAAGACTGGACTTGGAAAGGTTAATTCATGCTTTTATTACAATTTGTCTTAATTATTGTAATTCTTTGTATGCAGGCATTAGTCTGACTGCTCTTCCCCATCTGCAGCTCATACAAAACTGCTGCTAAGATCAGCTGACCAGTTGCTTCTGGCAGTTCCTAAAACAAGGCGAAAACTTAGAGGTGACAGAGCGTTCGCGATTGCTGCTCCCAAGTTGTGGAATCACCACTACATGTTAGACAGGCCACTTCACTCCTGGTTTTTAAATCACGTCTAAAAGCACACTATTTTTTTCTCTGGCCTTCAACACATAGTAATACTGATATTTAACACATAGTAATACTGATATTTCCAAGCAGCAAAATGGCAGAATCTGATTATATTATTTTATGTGTTAGGTGATTTTTATGTTCCTTTTTATATATTTTATCTGGTTTTATTTTTCTCTATTTATGTGCAGCACTTTGGTTTCCCTGTGGATTTGTAAGTTGATTGATTGATGGATTGATTGAATGATTGAATGTCATGTTCTGCAAATAGCCCACATCTCAACCCAATTGAAAACCTGTGGTGGGAATTGAAAAATATGGTCCACAGCAAAGCTCCGACCTGCAAAGATGATCTGGCAACTGTAATCAAAGAGAGTTGGCACCAGATTGATGAAGAATAGACCCCTTCAAAGTTTGTAAACAATGTGATGCAATTTAAAGGGCGGGGCTTAGCTGGAGGCAAAAACACCTCAGTGGCGTGTGGTTCTAACACCGGTCAGCATTTTTTCACAGAAAGTTCATGTCGGAAAGGACGCGGAAAACGGCCATTTGAGTTAATATGTGAGTAAACTGACTCCCCACGACCATGAATATTACTTTAAAAAGTTAACTCTGACTAGGTGCATTTCCATTACCCTTTTTCGCAAAAATAAAAGCGATATTGTACTATTTCGATAAAGTACAATTTCGAATTGTCGGTGTTTCCATTGACGAGAGTTTCGCTTCTGAGGCGCAATTCTCGGAATGTCCCGTCTCGCGAGACCTCGCTGTTCTGTAGGAGGTGCTCATGATGTTTACGGTAGACGGACGTCCAGTATAGTTATATTACTTTAAAAACACTCACCCCTCATCAGGCGGTTTCGGGCATTTAGTATTGGTGTTGTTGTGTGTGGCCCTCGGTAGTCGGCATTGCAAGCAGTTCTGACACGAAAGCGAGTGGTCGCGTACTTCCTACTTCCTGTAATCTTGAAATGCTCATGTTCTCATGCAGAAGCTGGGTAAAAGGCGGGTTACAAATTGTTAAAAGTTTCTGATGTTTTCTGCTAAATTAACCAGACATGGCAGGACAGGATTTCAAGCTCTCCTCTCCTTCAACTTTTCGAAGGAGGTTTGCTCGATTACACCTCTCTCTCTTTTATGCTCATGACTGTCACGCCGCCACCAGAGTGTCGGGTCATGCTTTTATTTGTCACAGTCAGGTTCCTGTTTTATTTTGAAATTACTAACTCTCATCTCACCCCAGGTCACTTACCCTTCCTGCAGCTCACTGATTACCGGTCCACGCCCATGATCACCACCACCTGTTCCCAATCAACCCGGACATAAAAGCCACCTGATTCCTCCCCTCAGTGCCGAAGTGTCACATCTCAGTGCATGGAAGCGTCCTCACAGTCCTTGTTCCACAGTCCTTGTTCGATGTCTTGCCTTGCCTTGTCTTGCGCCCTTAGTTTGCCCCTTGTTTTCCTCCCTAGCGGAGCGCCTTTAGTTGTCCCTGTTTTTGAGTGCCCTTGTTTTATCTCCAGTTTGGAGCTCTTTTTGTTCTGCCTTTTTTCCCTCTTTGAGAGGTGTTTTTTGGTTCGATTCATTAAAGCTGCAGCCTTGTTGGCCAATTGTCACTCTGCGTCTGAGTCCTACCTCCTCGCTTCGTGTCAATGACGTGCAGTAGCCGATACAAATCACTTCAGCATGTAAAACTAAAATACAAACCCGAAATTAATAATTCTCAAAACAAATAGTAATTGCAAGTTTAATAAAAAAAATACACATAAACAACGTGTTACAGTCCTTTCCTCCGTGACCGGGCAGGTGTCACATGACTACTAATATGCAAAAAGTAAACACTTTTGCGAAATACTTCTTTTTCGATACGTCTCAAAAACCACCTCATGAGAGCGCAAAAACCTTTTTGCGATATTTGAGAGTTTTTTCGCAAATCCGGTGTTTCCATTACCAGCTTACTTTTGCGAAACATGCCTTTTGCGCAAAACTGAGGGTAATGGAAACGCACCTAGGGACAGAAGAAGAGGATATACAAGGCATGTACCTCTCCTACAAAAATTTGACAAGAGGTTATCGGAACCATTGTGGGGGCTTTCGCCTCGACAAAACTGAAACATACAGCTCACGTTTGGTTAGCTAGCGGTTAGCATTCACGCATGTAGCATGTAAACACAGACTTTTTGTAAGTCCGTGCATGTAAAAAGAATCCCACAAATAATGACAAACTTAAGTAATTTCAATCACAACTAAGTCTAGCCCATATCATTGCCCAGGCTGAATCTGATAGTTAAGTCTTACCTGATATGAAGTGTGCGATGCAAACACGAGCATTGTTGATGATAGCCTCAGTCCAGTCCTTTCGCCTAATCACGTTTAACCACAGCCGCCTGCGATTACTTGACTGTCAGGGGCTGGGATGCGATAGAATTTCAAGTTTTTGTTTGTGCATTTACGGTTCAAGCAACCAAAAACACAAGACGACATTTTCTACAGACAACCAGCCGTTGTTTACTTCTAGCTGCACTTCCGTTGCCTGCAGCGGCAAGTTGTTTTTGCCTCCAGTAAACACCGTGATGTCATCGTGACGTAGGCCATGAAGGGGTCTATACTGTTTGTCACTCATCAAGTCCATGCCTCAGAGACTGCAAGCTGTCATAAAAGCCAGAGGTGGTGCAACTAAATACTAGTGATGTTTTGATTGTATTTTTTAGTCTGTTTTTCATGATTCCATGTTTTTTTCCCTCAGAATGGAGTGATTCCATATTTATTGCTCTATATTTATTGCACTTGCTCTATAAAGGTAACATACTGAGCAGCACAATGTTTTTTCTTCATTTCTTTTAGTGTTCCTGAAAGCCAAGATGTTGCACTTTGGAATGTTTTCTATCTGAGTTTGATCTACAGAATAAAACGTCTGAGTGAGTGCTCGTCCAAGACTGGTGATTCCATACTTTTTTCTAGGAGTTGTCGTCGCTTCCATGACAAACAAGGCGTGTTATGGGCAAATTTTCAAAACTCAAACACCCACTCAAACGCAACTTTTGCGGAGAAGCATTGCGCTTTATATGCTATGTGAAACTCCAAAAGTTGAACCACTTTCTAAACCCATGAAGTATCAAATGTCATCGGTGACGTCATTTGCCTGGAATGAATAAGGCCTTGACACACGCTTCAGAATTTGTTTTCCTGGATTACTTGACACACACTCCGAAACCTCAGTACATTGTCCCATCACTCGTGGCATCTCTCTGGAAATGATAACCCTACAAAATAATCTCTATATTTGACAAATGTACCAGTAATATGATGATTTTTTTTTTTTTGTAACTGACAGTATACTGTATTTTATTTTTTATTTTTTGTAGGCTATCCTGAATATGTAACGGTACATGTATTGCGTTACCCCGACACAGCCTGTGTACGCAAAACGTAAAGCAGGTTCCATTAATGACTGTATTTTAATATAATAATTTGCAATAAATGATGAGACTTTGTGGTAGGATGAAGTTATTTTTTATTTTTTTATTTTTTTTTATTTTTTTCACCAAGCGATGATCATTTCCTGAGAAGCCATAGAGAGACCAAATGTCAACATTATACTGTGTTTCCTGAACAGAAACAGCTCCCATTTAAAGTGATTCTGTCATGGAAAAAGTGAGTGCTGCAAGGGAATGGACAAGGCCTGTTTCAGGACCAAAAGTGGACATGTTACAGGCTTAAAAAGTGTGTTTGTGTGTGCGTGTGTGTGCGTGCGTGCATTACTCCCACCACGAGCCAATGTACTACCATTACAGTTTAGGTTTTGTTGTGACTAATAATAGGAAAAGGAGAAAAAAAAAACAACAACAATCATTTAAAGGCATATTGTATCCAGCAACATTAAAAGTGAGGTTGCAAGTACAACTAGAGCTGCGAGCAGCTATAAAGGCTGCATTCAGACTGGCAGCTGAAATCCGATTTTTAGCCCATCCAGAGTGAAAGTGGATGGCTCTTTTGTAGTCTGACTCTGAACAGTCACAAAGCACACGAAATGCTATTTTTGTGGGACGGATTGAAACCACATGAGGGAGGTATATGGAGTTAGTTAGAATCATGCCAAAACCCCGTAAACACAAAAAAACGTGATCTACGTACACAAAATGTGTGTTCTACGTACACAAAACCTGATATAGGTACACAAAACGTGTGTTCTACGTACACAAAACCTGATCTAGGTACACAAAACGTGATCCACGTACACAAAACGTGATCTACGTACACAAAACGTGTGTTCTACGAACACAAAACCTGATCTACGTACTCAAAATGTGATCTACGTACACAAAGAAGCATATCTTCAATTACAACAACAAAATGTTTTGCTTTCGTAAAAAGCAATTCTACATTTACGCATACAACTCACATAAGTTTTGGCAGTGATATTCTCCCGAGCAGTTTTACGTGCCGAAAACCCATGAACCACACGCGCAAAGCTGGTAAACGTTACAGCAGGGGGCGCTGTTGAATCTGTCTAAGGCCGCCACAACTTCCACTATGGAGTTCTCCATATTATCTGTTTTCAAGTCAGCCAAGCCAAGCCTGCAGGAGAACTGCATTTTACCAAGGACGCCAAAGTTCACCACAATGAGCAGTCAGCAGGTGAGTTTGTAGTCGTTGCTGGTGAAAATGAAATGTTAACTAAACTCCAGAATATGTCTTTCATGGGTGGATGGGTTGATAAATATGTACTTTACGGTAGCTAACTGCTGGAGCTAATCCACTTTACATCGATTAGGCTAATTTAACGTAACTTTATTAAACTATGGCTACATATAACCTTGATAACTCGATACATCTGGAGTTTTGAAGGCGACGACGACAGCGACCTCGGTCCACACATATTTGTTTTAGCACCATGCACCTATGAAGTCCTGCACAGCAGATGAGACAGGCACCAAGCTGCTTTCCCCCCTCCAACCTTTATTTAAGCACCCCCAACAGGATTAACGTTGCAAACTGACACAATTCAGGTAAAGACGTGGAGATATTTAGCACTCAGCTGTTTGTACTTTACACGTAGTTTGAGTTGAACCATGCTTAGGCATTAATAATAAGTGTTATTCCTAGCCGAGGTGACAATATTTGAGGTCTCGTCGCTGATGGTCTTGAAGATGTTGAAGAACTAAATACAGAACAAAACAAAGCGAACGATGTATTTCAGTTTAAGGTGTCAGTCTGTGGAACAATGTGGATTATATAGCTAAATCGTTTCAGTACATTTGTTTTTATTTTATTTATTTTTAACGATTAAAAGCTCAATTACTGGGGAATATATATATATATGTATATATATATATATATATATATATATATATATATATATATATATATATATATATATATATAGCTGTCAAACGATTATATTTTTTAATCAGATTAATCACATTGTAGAATTTTGATTAATCATGATTAATCACTGACTTAAAAAAGCTTTTTTCCCCAACATTTTTGCCCGCTGCACATGCTCATCCTGCTTTTTCTAATCAATTAATTATTTGCACAATTTCAAATGGCAAAAAATGATGTACGGCATATGTAAACATTTCTTAAATTATTTACTTTAATGCATGTAGTTATGTTTATTGCTCAAACTCCAACAGCTACCTTTAATGTAACCATCCACTGTCGGCTAAAAAGGATCATCTGCGGTAATTTTTTGTGATTAATTAATTAGTTAACGCTTTAACTTTGACAGCACTAATATATATATATATATATATATATATATATATATATATATATATATATATATATATATATATATATATATATATATATATATATATATATATATATATATATATATATATGGCGGCACGGTGGGCGAGTGGTTAGCACGTCCGCCTCCCAGTTCTGAGGACTCCGGTTCGAGTCCAGGCTCTGGCCTTCCTGGGTGGAGTTTGCATGTTCTCCCCGTGCCCGCGTGGGTCTTCTCCGGGTACTCCGGTCTCCTCCCACATTCCAAAGACATGCATGGCAGGTTGATTGGGTGCTCTGAATTGTCCCTAGGTGTGCTTCTGAGTGTGGATGGTTGTTCGTCTCTGTGTGCCCTGCGATTGGCTGGCAACCAGTCCAGGGTGTCCCCCGCCTACTGCCCAGACCCAGCTGAGATAGGCGCCAGCACCCCCCGTGACCCTTGTGAGGAATAAGGAATAAGCGGTCAAGAAAATGGATGGATGGATGGATATCGTGACCCTTGTGAGGAATAAGCGGTCAAGAAAATGGATGGATATATATATATATATATATATATATTTCCAATCACTGTCCAATTGGACATTTATATATGTCCAATCACTGGTGAGCTATTTTTACATTAATTGAAGTCAATTAACTTCAAAGACACTGCTGGTTTTTATTTTTTAGGTACAATGCAAGCTGCAAAGGCAAATGTTAACTGGCTCTTTAAAGCTAACGAGCAATATCGATTCTAACGCCTGCATATCAATACGTATATTGTAATGAGGCCCGCAACAATATATTGCCGTATCGATTTTTTTTAGCACAGCCCTAGTCACAGGGCAATGCTATTGAATCATTTTGTTTGTTACCATAATAGTCTCTTGACTGCTTAAGGCCATTTATTTTGTGTTGATTATTGTTATTATTTTTCATTTTTATTTTATTTTCTGATCAGGGCAGATACAAGTTTTACTTCTTTCCGTCCCCTTTCATTTCTTTTTTTAAAAGAATGAATTAGGTTTAGGTTTAGTTTATTAAAAGGACAGTGTGCAGTATCATTAAAAAGATGGCTGCACCAGATTTAACAAAATGCTAGTTTCTGTCAGTTTCCAACTGTAGTCCGCATCAAATAAAATTACATAACAGCCAAAAATTACATACAAACAACATGCGAAGTACCAAATTACATTCAACCAACATATGATTTATGATTTAAATTAATGTTTTGGAATTTATTATTATTATTATTATTATTATTATTATTATTATTATTATTATTATTGTTATTACTGATGTTAGGAATAAAGCAGTACGTAACAGCAGTTTTTGGTAATTTTACTACTCATGTTCAGGTAGACCAGTATTTTTTACCTCTGTTTCCCTTTTCCCTTCTCTATTGGAATTATTTGCACAAACTATGTTACAGAGGCTCCACACGCGGCTTCACCATATTCTCAGTCAGCAGCCACTTGACCTGGACTACCTCGAGGCTGCTCTTTTTAAGGCTGTCTCTGACCAGGATCTTATCCCAAAACCCATATTTGATGTACTCCTAGAGTTGCACAAGTTGGTTGTTGAAGAAAGAGAAAGTCAGATACCCACAGTATTTGTGCAGGTTCGCCATGGTGCAGCTGGGCGCCCAAAATTTGATATTTCTTTTGATTCTTTGTTACATCTCATTAACCAAGGTCTTCCTGTGCTATGCATTGCTAACTTGATGGGAGTGTCTACTCGCTCTATCTTTCTAAGAATGAGAGAGTTTGGATTGGATTTTCTGTCACGGCACTCTATAGCACCTGTTCAAATGCAGAGTTGGACCATTTGGTAACTGAAATTAAAAAAGACATGCCTCATGCTGGGTATCGCTTGGTTAAATGAAGCTTGCAGGCCACAGGATTCAGAGTGCAGTGGGAGAGGGTGCGGGCCTCCATGCCCCTCGTGGACACTGTTGGCATCCTTTGTCGCATGAACCAGCTAGGCTGTGTTGTGCGTCGCACCTATTCAGTTCCTGGTCCTAAAGCTCTGGTCCATCTTGACACCAACCACAAGCTAATAAGGTCTGTATAACTTTATATAAATGAATTGGATTTCATTTACATATGTTGCAGGCTGTACTATTACTGTGTCTTTTGCCTAACCAGGTACAACATTGTAATTTTTGGTGCTGTGGATGGCTTTTCAAGAAAGGTATAATTCACGTTAAAAAAATAAATAAATAAATGAAAAATAAATAAATAAAAATAAGAGGACAACTTAAACAAGAAATTCACACCCTTGTTAATATTGTCTTTAGATCATGTACCTGGGTGCAGCAAATAACAATCGGTCCTCAACAACACTGGCCTTCTTCCAGCAATCAGTTGACAGATATGGATTTCCATCAAGGTAAATAATATGGCCTCAGTGATTCATTCCTTGCTTTGTCTTCCTCACCACAAAATGCTGTCTTTTATACCATACATATATGCATGTACAAAATAGAAAGAAAAGAAGCTGAGCAGGTGTTAATGGTGTGGTAATTATGTTTTTTGGTGACTTAGAGCAGAAATCAGTGAAATATTTTTTGTTAATGTAAGTGTTAAATTATTCTATATTCCTATAACATTTAGCATGTTTGGTCATTAATCTGAGTCTGCCAGTTACTCTGTTCTGCAGTAAATGGAAAATAAATGTGTGGAAGATACAATAAATGACATTTCTGTTTACTGTGGAGGATCCCATGTTTCTGACAAAACACTTCACATCATTATATTTACATCAGTTAAATGGGTAATACCTGGTAACCTTGCTATGTTAAATTAAGTGTTATTAAACCAAAAATTAAATAAAAAATAAATAGCATTTGTATATGAAGTAATTTTTGACCTAATTATTATGAATGATCACATATTGATCTGCTTGATAGTCAGAGAAAAAACATACAAGCAATGTGGCTTGCTGCTGCCATCCTGAATATGTCTTTGAAATGATTTAGTTCATAAAGGTTTATTAAATGTTCAATAAATAAATATTCAGCAAAATTCAAGAGGTGTTTGGTAATCTACAGCTATCTGCCTCCAGTGGGTTAGGCAAATCCAAAATTGCAAAAACAATGGAACTGTTCTGAAGACAGACTGCTACTTGAAACAGGGAGGGTGTTGTGACAATACTCCCTTTAGCACTTTAATACTGATAAAATTAATATTGCAATAATTTGCCAAATAAAAATGTTGGTACTGTATTGACCAGGCAAGTAGGAGACTGTAGCCCCAGCTTTTCAAATGTAGAATGTGTTTTAAATTGTATTTTTGTTGATAAATGCAAATGCTACATCTTAAAGTATGAAACATATGTGTTGTTTATATGTTATGTTGACACAAACTAAGAGGAAATGTCTGAAGTTAAACTTCTTTGGAGCACCACAAATACCAAATACACAAAATATTTATTTTGTTAGGGTGAGAGCGGATCATGGAGTTGAGAACGTTGACATTGCACGGCTGATGTTCTCTGTCAAGGGAACAAGAAGGTCCAGTTTCATTGCTGGGAAGAGCGTGCACAATCAAAGGCAGGATTTCTTTTTGTCACACTCCTACATCCATTTTCTTGACCGCTTATCATATCAAATATATTTTCCCATAATATGATACAGGTGTGGACTTCTTTGCCTTGCACTTGATAATCTTGCAGTAAACATGCTTCTGATTGTGGTAACTGATTATTCCTGTAATGAATTGTAAGTAGAATACCATTATCACACCCCAAGTGTTTTCCCCCCTCATAAAGGAAATTTTAATTCAAGTCTTTCACATGCACCACAAAGTGACTGACTTAACAAATCAGGCTTTAACATCAAGCATTAAAATGGGGTCTGGCTGTAGACAGACAAAAATTCACATCTGCAAGGAATAAAATTACTTGTACAATGCTTAGGGCAAAGGCAAATTTCTTTGTAAAAAATCATTGAGAATGTTAAAGGGAATTGTAAACAAATTTTAACAGAATAAAAAAGAAAATAGATAGGCTTAACAATTAATGGATAATTGGTGAATGATCCACAGGTAATTGATGCAGTTTTTTTTTTTTTCGACCAAAAAGAAAGCTTTTAACACCATTGACCACAAAATCCTACTATCCAAACTTACTAACCCATTTTCATTTTTGAGAAAAAGGCATTACTTGGATTACATCATATCTCAGCAATAGAATACAGTGTGTCTGGAGTGTACCACGGGAGTTCTGCAAGGTTCCATTATAGGACCACTTCTTTTTTCTCTCTTTACATAAATTACCTTTTAAATATATGCAAAAACATATGCGGACTAATCCAATACAGTAATATACACCCCAGCCAAAAATTCACAGGAAGCAGGCCAGATCCTCACAAATGAACTAATACACATTCAAGATTCAGGAGGTTCACAAAATCATGTCTCTTTCTAAATTGTAAAAAAATAAAAAAATAAAAATAAATAAAAAATAAAAAACTGCATGATGTTTAAAAAAAAAAACCCCAAAAAACAGAAAAAAATAATAATAATAACTGCATGTTCCAATGTAACTTCTTAGAGGCAAGGAGCTTAAACTGGTACAATATTTCAAGTACCTTGGAGTGGTCATTCATTGCACTCTCACTTTCAAAAATCACGTTAAAAAAAATTCTAAAACAAATAAATACAATCATTACAATTTCAGATATATTTGATCATCTATGACCCTTGAGGCAGCAAGAATGTTTTTGCATGTTTTGGTATTTTCACATATAGAGTACTGTTTTACAAGATGGTCTCTCACAGATGAAACCACCCTCAAAAAATATCATCATTACATCAAAGAGCAATAAAAATATTGACAAGAAAACATATTTCATACCATCACTGTCATATGTTGGAGATGTACAATATTACGAGTAATAATAATATAAAATATTTAAAATTTTCCTGTGCAATATCTAAAATATTCCATGGACTGGCACCACCAATACTAAATGAGTTTGTAAAGCTGAAATCTAGCAACACCAGAGCCACCAGATCTGTAGTCAGAGGAGACTGATGTGCCTTACAGACGAACTACTTTTGGACAGTCGACTCTGTCAGACAAAGGCTATTAGGAACACTGTACCGGTCAACATAAGCGAATGTTCCACTTTCAATACCGTAAAGACAAAACTCAAAACATGGCTAGAAGCAAATCGGTTATGTAATACATTTTTTTTTTTTTTTTTTTTTACTAATACAGGTTGTCTTTGAGGTATGTCTGAGTTCCGTTCCTACGCTAGCGATGTAACCCGAATTTAAACTTAAGTCGAGTTCTCGGCAATTAATTCAAATGAGCTTGACGTATGAGTTTGATGAGCCCAGCCAATGTAATGTTTCAGCCAATTTAGGCTGAACCGTGGGACATAACCTGCACCTTTAATTAACCCTTGCTGAATAGTATTATATACATGAAGTATGCAACATTTTAATTGAATTTACCTAAGTATATTCACTCAGTTTTAAGAAAATAATTACCAATGGGTTTCTGTGCTTTACATCTGATTCTTAAATTGGGGGTCCTTGAAGATGGTTCAAGGAGGTCCGATTATTATTTTACTTTTTATTTTTTTTAGGTGTGGGTGGTTAGTTTCGTAATCTGACTTTTTCTAGAAATATGACTGTTACAAAAACCTTTTCACGAAATAGTAACTTTCCCACAAATTTGTCAAAACTTTTTTTCCCCCAAAAATATCCCATTGAGATTTATTTTTCCATCCATCCATCCATTTTCTGAACCGCTTACTCCTCACAAGGGTCACGGGGGTTGCTGGAGCCTATCTCGGCTGGCAATGGGCAGTAGGCAGGGTACACCCTGAACTGGTTGCCAGCCAATCGCAGAGCACACAGAGACGAACAACCATCCACACTCAAAAGCACACCTAGGGACAATTCGAAGCGCCCAATTAACCTGCCATGCATGTCATGAATGTGGGAGGAGACCAGAGTACCCGGAGAAGACCATGTAATTTTAACTTAAAGGGGCTGTCTGCCGGATTCACTCAGGAAAATGCACTTTTTAAATACAGGATGTGCACACTTTCACTTTCTCTCAGTCAACACATCTGTGTTTTTGTTCATCTTTTGCGGTAATTTCGTCCTAAACCCCCGCCTCCCCAGCCTGTATTTTGCCATTTTGTGTTTGTTTTGTAAACAGCGGGACGTTTCAGTGGAACGACAGTATTTACAACCCTCCAGCCAATCGCAGGTGGCGTGTCGCAAACGGGGCCGGGCGAACATGTCAGCTGCGTGACGTCACTCCCGCGGCAATTTGAAATCACGCACGGATTTTTTTTTTTCACTCACTCACTCACTCACTCACAGAAGCTTACGTGTGTGAATGAGTGAGTGAAGAAAAAAAAAATCTGTGCATGCTTCCAAATTGCCGCGGGAGTGACGTCACGCAGCTGACACGTTCGCCCGGCTCCGTTTGCGAAACTCCACCCCCCGCTCTGCGATTGGCTGGAGGGTTGTAAATACTGTCTTCCCACTGAAACGTCCCGCTGTTTACAAAACACACACAAAATGGCAAAATACAGGCTGGGGAGGCGGGGGTTTAGGACGAAATTACCACAAAAGATGAACAAAAACACAGATGTGTAGACTGAAAGAAAGTTAAAGTGTGTACATTCTGTATTTAAAAAGTGCATTTTCCTGAGTGAATCCGGCAGACAGCCCCTTTAACATTTACAAATAAAGTAATATTTTTCTGTTGATATTTGTGTATTTAAGTTTGTTTCAAAATGTTATCAAATGTGGTATAATTTGTCATTCTACGTGTTTTCAGGGATTGCACCTACCACATTTGAACTGGGAGGACAGTGGCCTGCCTGTTGAGCCACACCATGGGATCACTGTACCTGAGATCGGTGATGTGCTGTGTGCTGAACAAATGACATCTCTGAGGGCAGCCATAAATCCCCTGGGGCATTCCCAATCACATGGCGCAAACATTTACCTAACTACTATTCAGTATGTCCAGCACTTACTACGCTTACAGTAAAACTTACTAAGGATCACACTGTACACTCAAGTATATATTGAAGAGCAAATAAAGTTGTAATTCATGTAATTCATTAGTGAAATACTCATCTCTAAGCTTTCTGACCCAGATACTTTGACAAACGTGCCAGTGTTCATGATCACAGTAATAAAGAGACATTGACTTAAAAGAAAACATATTGGTGATTATTTTATCCAACAACTAATACATCAAAATAGGTGTGAGTTAGAGAAAACCTTGGGCCTAATCAATGGGTGGATGATTTAATCTGGTGTATTGTTATATAAGGGAAAAATGTCTTAAGCGGGGAACATCCAAATTCAATTTCCATTTGGATTGTAATACATGTATTGGCCTATGTTAATTAATCTTGTCCTTTTGGTCTTGTCAGGCAAAAGTTCTGTCCTTAACACAGGTCAGAGAACTGCAGACACTACATGAATGTGTTTCTGTCCATGCTGCATGCGTGCTCATCACAACCATTGTATATTTTGGATTTAAGTGTTGTTTTTACCAATCTGAACCTAAGTATAAGTTTTCTTCAATAAATAATTATTCTACACAATACACATACAAACAATAATTAACTCACTCGCTCCCAGCCAATTTCACAGAAGTAATCCCGTTCGCTCCCAGCTGTTTTACTGGATTTTGACTGGTTTTGTAAGGCCCACAGAATATTGTGTTCTATTGTTATAAAAGCATGGAACCTATCAAAAGAAAGATTCAAGTTTCGTCTTTCATCAGGAAAAAAATTATGTTTCTACCTGTTTCCATTTTGCAGCAATTAGCATTAGAAGAGAGCTAAGTTTCATCAGTTTTCACAAATCTATTTCAAATTGTAAGTAATTTAGCTTTTTTTTTCTACATGGCCCTGGTTGATCTCATTTGCTCTGCTGCCACCTGCTGGCCGTTTGTGTAATAACTACCATTTCTGCAACCGTTCTTTGCAGTTGAGAGGCTGCATCAAATCCTTATGTTTGCTCTAGCATTAAAAAAAATAATAAAAAAAACGTATAAATACGTCTTTGGGACACTTAAAACATAAAAAAAAACGTATTTGCACGTTATTGGGAGCAAATGAGTTAATGTAATAGACACACTGGTGCTTAAGTCAGAGGGACTAGACCAGATCCCTTTTTAACTGCAATATGTTCGTTAATACCAATGTTTAGTGTATTCAGATATTTTTTGTTTGGAATTTTACCTATGTATTTTTACAGTGATTTATTGGTACATCTTACTTAGGGAAAGGGTACTGTTGCTAATAAGAACATAAACTGCACAACATTGTTTTGCTGTTTGTTGTAAACATCACAAAATAAACATGCCATTTGATTATTTCCAGAATGTTTTTATTTCAAGAGAACTGACAATTTGTTTTCCAACCTTCGATACAGAACACACTCTTTGCTAGAGTGACTGTTTTCTGATGATCAACCCCAACTAGACGACAACAACCAGTAAAACACTTAAAATGATTCATTTTGTTGTCAGGCATTTTTTTCATGACTTGCCAACTGTAAAACATTATTAAAAGACATCATTAAGGTTTTTGCACAAATTCCTCTTAGAGATGCAAGAAAGCTAAGCAGCAAGTCCTGCAAGTGCACATAAAAAAACAACAACGTCAGAGCCATTTCAAAACAGATGGCCATTGTACATCTAAAACGCTGAACATAAACACATGTATGAAAACCACCTTTTAAAGAAGCTACATTTTAGTACTGCCATTACACCAATCCAAATCCAGTGTCAGTTTGAAAGCAGGCAATCAAGTCTTCCTTAAATGTACTGAAGTCCTTGTAGTGGGCAGGCTCAAAGCATGTGGAAGATTTTGGTAGAGTACAGTCAATCACCTCCAATGAGAGGATAGTTGTTGGCGTCTCCCATCCAACCCAAAACTTCATGAGCGCCTTGAGTTCATCACTGGATGCTACAAAATAGAAATACGTAAATTGTCACAGCAAAGGACAATTATGTTCATTTTGCTCAATTCTTTGTGAAGAATACCAATCGAGGTTTCACCTGGCAAGTATTGGCTTATGTAGTTACTAGATTTTATCAGTGACAATTGTAGTTTTCTAAATATTGTTCTAAACAAACTAAGCTCTTACATTTTTGCAGTTTAAAAACAGAAGAACCTGGCCAGTGCATTTTTCCATATATGCTATCAGCCATCATTTTTTTTTTTTTTTTATCTGTGGAAAGCATCGTTTTAAGTTTTAAGTAGAAAGCTGGCTGAATATATTTTTATCTGAAAGAAATACACTGGCCAGGTTCTTTTGATAAAGAGTATGACACTGGCTTTTTTTTTTTTTTTTTTTTTTTTTTTTACAGTTTGAAGAATGTAAAGCACTGTATAAGTGTTGTCAGATTTAATCCAGATGGCATTGGGAAACCCATGGGGTCAACCTTAGCCCCTGTTAAAATTGCAACAAATATAACCAAAATTTTTCTGGGTTCTCCAGGTCAATGTAACACATGTGTCAAATAACGTGTATTGTTCTCATAGAATTAGTTAATGAGGGAAATCTAATTGTGTTGTTAAAATGTACATGTAACACTCATTACATGAGGAAAGTATACCATTTTCAATGAACCGGCGAAGGTACCCTGTGATACGGCTCTTTTCTGTCACAGAGCACTCATCATCATCATCATCATCGTCATCGTCATCAGCAAAATCAGTCATCGTGGGCCATCGGATGCGTTCCAGAATGCACTACAAATAAAACACCAAGCAGAAAAACCAGCTGGAAAAAGCAATTTTCCAATATGACCAAAAGTACCTGTCTTAACTGAATTATTGTATTTACCTCTGGTGTCAACACACCAATCGACTCCCGAGGGAAAATCACTGGAGCTACATCTGGGCGTTCACTAATGAGTGGCCACAGCATGGTTTCTTTCAGCCCTTTTCCCAGTTGCTTGATTTGCCTCATGAACCGTACAATGACCTAGTGACAAAGGACACAAAACAACTCTTTATACATATAATATTTTCAGAAGTATATGAACAATGATAAATAGTTAAAACAATGTTCAAATACTGCATGACATAGAAGCCTTTCAAAGAGCCATCTTCGGTTGCTTTCTGTCATCAAAGGAAGGTCCCATGCAAAACACAAGGTGTCGAGGCTCTCCTTTTCATCAGCTGAGAGTTCAGGACTCCCTTCAACCTAAAAGACAAAATATGACCACCCTTAAACACAATTCGAAAGAATGTGCAATAAAATAAATAAATAAATCATACAATTTGTAGAATACACACCAGAGTAATTTTCTCCCGTAGATCAATATCTGGACCGTCATTACTTTCTATGATGGCAGTTTCAGCTGTGTCCCCACACAGGATGTGAACTATTGCAGGCTTAGGCCTGTCAGTGCAGGACCTCCATGCAAAAAGCAATGACCAATCATGCGGCCTGCCATCAGAAACAGGTCACTCTCAATGAGGAATGGAGAAGATGAAGGTACAAGATAGTCTGGCTCTCTTTCAAACAGCCTTGTGACACCAGAATTTCCTGTGAAAACAGACAAAATTCCTTGACGAATTACAATCATGATCAAAAGTTCACATACACTTGTAAAAACAATGGCATGGCTCTCCGAAGCTTCCAGTTATTTCTATAACTCTTATTTTTCTCTAATAGAGTAATGGGGTATATGCCACAGAAGAGGCGGGACTGTTTTTTTGCACATCAGTTTGTTTCCGGTTCGGTTTGCGACGTGTGTGCTGCGTCAAACATAATTGTGCTTCGGACTTTGTGCCCCTCGGTTGCGCGTTCGCAACCCGGACCGTAAATAAACTGATGTGCAAAATCACGTCTAGCCTCTTCCGTGGCATATACCCCATTGGAACAGATACTTTATTGTCACACAAAAAAAAAAAAAAAACATACGTTTTTGTTCTTTGATTACTTTATTTTTGTTTAACAGAAAAAGTGACCAAACCTGCTGGGCCAAAAATATAGATACAGCAACATGAATTAGCAATTTTGGTGACTTAGAAAGTTTGTCAATGAAATGAGCTTCATACCATTTCCTCTTAACTTCTTGTGTGGGATTAGGAGTGACTGTGACTTCTCTGAGGCCAATGAAATCGGGCTCATTGGATACCAATGCCCACAAACGCTACAATGGACAGTCAAAGGAGCTCAATGGTGTCAAAACTGAAAACCTGAAAATGCAAATCATTGACTTGAACAAGCCGGGAAATTTGCTTTGAGCCATTGCAAACCATCTGCAAGTCCCAAAACCAATAGTGCAAGCAATTGTTCGCAAATAAAAAGTGCGTGGCACTGTTTATCACTGTCCTGGTCAGGAAGAAAATGCAAGCTATCACTTGTTCCTGAGAGAAAATTGGTCAGGAGGGTGAAGAGTCAACCGAGAACCACAAAAAAAGCAGATCTGTCAAGAATTAGACGCTGCTGGAATACAGCTGTCAGTGTCCACAGTCAAGTGTGTTTTTACATCGCCATGGACTGGGAGGCTGCACTGCAAGAAGGAAGCTTATGCACCAAAAGTGACACCTAAAGGCTCGACTGAAGTTTGCTGCTGATCATATGGACTAAGATAAGATCTTCTGGAAGGAAGTTGTATGGTCAGACAAAATAAAAATTGAGCTGTTTGGCCACAATGCCCAGTAATTAGTTTGCAGGAGAAAATATGAGGCCTTAACCCCAAGAACACCTTGCCTACTGTCAAGCATGATGGCAGGATAAAGCTGTGGGCCCATAGAACTGGGAGGAGGATTAACCTTTTTTTTTTTTTTGTTTGTTTTTTTCAAAAATCATAATCTCAAAGTTTGGGTTTGGGGCACTGTTGAGTGTTCCAACAGCACAATGACCCAAATACACACATCAAAAGTAGTAATGGAATGGCTAAATCAAGATAGAATTAAGGTTTTAGAATGGCCTTCCCAAAGTCTTGACTTATTAAACCCCAATGACAATGCGACAGAAAGTCCCTGTCAGAAAGCCAACAAATGTAACTGAGCTACACCAATTCTGTCTAGAGTGTTCAAGATTCAATCAGAAGCTTAACAGTAATCTTGCGGATGGCTACCAAAAGCGTCTACTTGAAGTGAACATGGCCAAGAGACATGTAACCAGATATTAGCATTGCAGTATGTACATTTTTGACCCAAAAGATTTGCTCACTTTTTCTGTTAACCTCGAATAAAGTCATAAACGAACAAAAATTCATGAATCTTTTTCACAACAACTATCTGTTCCAATTACTGTCCGAGAAAAATTAGAGTTGTAGAAATAACTGGAAGCTCAGGAGAGCCATGACATTATGTTCTTTCCAAGTGTATGTGAACTTTTGATCACGACTGTATCATGTACAGTTACTCAAAATTGTTGTGATTCTGTGATTGTACAGAATAAGACACATCAATAGGTATGTAGGGTAATTAATCTTTAACACATGAACATTGTTAGTTTGGCTCTTCATATGAAACATAGACAGTATGTCAAATAAACAGTATGAGAATATTTCTATCCCCTGCCTCTTTTTTTTTTTTTTTTTTTTCCTGAAAATGAGTATCAAAAATCTGATGACAGCATCTTGAACACAGGGGCTTTTTACAAAAAAGGTAAGACAAACAAATGTGACTCCGACTACAGTCAAAAGCAAACAGCTTTTTGTTAACGAACACTAAAACCTAACCCACTTTTAACCAGCGCAAATCAAATGCAAAGGATTTTAATCAAATCCAAATTGTGGCCGTTACTCCCCCAACATTATTTTTCACTTAGAAATAAGTCACAGTAAAGGCTCTAACTTCCATTGCACAAGGCCTTGAAGCACACAAATTGGAAATGCCACTCAATGTATTGAAAGCTAATTAAAGACATGCCATTACCTAAGTTAATCTCTGTTAGGACTCGACAGAGTCGAGTAAAAAGCAGATCCCAGAAACGCAGGCTCAGAGGAGGAAAATACAATTTCGATTTATTCTTTGATAATCCGAATAAACAAAGCTTGCTCACAGGCAAGACTATAGGAGTTACAGAAAACACTTGCAAAAGGCAAGGAGTACTAAGGTAACTGAAAACACTTGCAAAAGGCAAGGAGTACTAACGTAACTGAAAACACTTGCAAAAGGCAAGGACCGAATAGAAAACACAAAACACCTGCAACCAGCAATGACTACACGAAATATCTACACGGTATCAATCAAACACGGAAAGACAACAAAAGGCGACGCGGATACACACACGTGAATACAAAACTAAACCTAGGACGACAGCAGATTCAAAACTTTACCAACAGGAAAACGCAGAGAACACTTGGACACAATGGTGAGCAAATAATAATCCGACAGCTGGCAGATGCTGCTCGGAGTCCTTTTAAAGTCTTGATTGCTAAAGCGTTGCAGGTGCGGCGCTGGGGAACGCCCCCCTCGTTACAGGCACTGAAAAACAAACACACAACAGGGCTGAGAACCGAACCATGACAATCTCAAAACCAAGTTTCAGCTTCTCCATAATTCTGGAGAACAAGAAGCGGTTCACTCCCTCTCCGACTGCGGGATCACCTATTAATGATAAAGTAAAGATTCCAGGTTATATTTGGGGGGAGTTGTGGAAATGTGAGAGCACATTAATTATAATATAACCAAAGGATATAAATGATGGACCTTCAAGTCTGCATTGCAGGGGATTGGCCCACTCTACACTGCGTGCTTTATAAAAAGCAATTAATGCCATTTCCTGGTCTAACTGGCTTTCTCTGATGTCAACTTGCAAACGCAATGGCTTCCCTGATGCGTGAATGTCAAGTATGGTCTCCCTGTACACCTTAGCAGCCCTTGCCAGTGTAACAACTATGGCCTATGGCCCAGTCCACCCTCTATTATTATTATTATTATTTTTTGGTTTGCTTCTTCTAAAACAAACTCTCTGCAGTTGCATAAACATTCCACAGCTCAGACAGGATCTAAGCTTGGTTAGCTCTGCAGGTGGTCACTCAACCACAAACAAAGCTCTTTTGAAGCCACTGACCAGGTGACATTGGAATTTATGCGTCTGCTGAAGGAGTTTATTCAACCCCGACTTCCCGGGGCCCGAGAAAACGCCTTCAATGAATTAGAATATACAAACGACTGATCAAAGGAATGTTTATGACCTTTCTTATCAACCAGGGGGGACTCTCTGGCGTCGCCCATCCAGGGGGCACTCCTGGAACGTCTAGATGGAGCAACAGCACCGTCAAGTGGTGAAACCTGGAATTATCCTTCGTGACAATTCATACAAGTAACCGCATTTTACACATTTATACCGTGATAATTCTTGACAGACAACTGAACTACGAATGATTCATGTTATGTCTTTGTGTGTATGAACGTCCTATGTCATTTGTACTCCATAAGGAATGAAAGGTAATCAATATCTTTCAGTTCAGTCAGATTAGGCTGACCTCACAAATTAGTTTATGATGCATTAATTACGATGTGTGTTAAATGGGCTGTGTGGGAAAACTGATTTGCCAGATTGACCAAATTTAATGGCAAATTATTAATCCCTTTAATAATTTGCTTTTTAAAGTCTGTGTGAGCGAACAGAAGGGTTTGCCACCACCTACTGAAGCCCCGCCCATAGACTTTAAAAAGACGAGGGGACCCTCTCTCGCTCTCTTCTTCCGATGCCTCTTCCCGATCGCTCTCTCTCCCGCTTTTTCTACTGACCATCCTATGGCCTGTTGCCGGCAAGTGGCCCAGCTTGCCCACTGACTCTTGGTCCCAAGAAACTTGTCCAGCACGTGGCCCCCTTTTTTTTGTTCCTGGCAGCAACCATTGCCACGAGAGCAGACACTCGCTCCACACCATGCCAAAGCAGGTGCAAACTGCAACGCTGACCCCAAAGAGACTCTTTTACTCCCCCTTTCTTTTTCTTTTTTTCTTCTTCACCATCGGTGACTGTCCGCCAGCAGCGAGCTCCGCGGCCCCGGGGTACACTTGCAATGTACCGCCGGCCTCAAGGTTGTGCACCTAAGCCGCACCGCATCTCACCTGCTATTCGGTGGCGCCCCGCCGCTGTGCAAGCGCACCTCCAACGGCGGGCCTGCGCCCGTACGCCGGCACGCAGCGAACCGAGCTCCAACACCTGGAGTCAGACAGCTAACCGGCAGAACCAACTTCGCCGGAAAACATCTCGCCGACCAATCAAGGGACGAGCCGCGCAACTACGTCAGCCCCCGAGCGGCTCCCTTGCTCACCTGTGGAATAGCCCCCCTTTTTTTTTTTTTCTTGCCTTTTTGAACAAACATTGACTATTTTTCCTCCAAGTTTCTGCTCGTCCTAAGCAGTATCCAACTCGTAAGTGCACATTTGATTTTCTCCAATTCGGCATACCACTGTGTGCAACTTACATTTGAAACATATCACAGATCTGGCAAGTTTTTCCTGTTTCCTTATTCGTTCGCATTCTTTCCCTATTTGCATTAGCTTTATTGTATTTCTTTTCTTCTGACGGTAGGATAGTTAGATAGGCAGTGTTTTGATTCTGTAGTGTAGCAATCGTGAATAAATGCATGTTTTATTAACTCTATTCCGCCTAAATCATCTGTGTTTCCGAGTGGATTATTATTCTTTTGTTAGTACAACAAACCACTGAATATCGAGTGTGGCGACTTTAGATTCTAAATGACTGATGAAGAAAGGATTTTGGTCGTTGTTTGCTCCTGTTAACCCAAAGCAAAGCCAACGTGGTGCCCCTAGAGGTTATCGAGGTAATTACAATTTACCTCTGTAACGTCCAGATTATTAATTCGTCAAAAAGACGACCCAATTATCGCTATACCAGGTTTGATATGGTCTTCCAATTTATAAATGAATGAAAGGTTACAACGGAAAAAGCCATCAATCAAACATTTCAACATGGAATGGGACAATAACATACCTATCAATGCAGGCACTAGCATGCATCTCAATAAAGTCAACAGGATACATTACTTAGCAAATGGGACACACACACTCTCTACAGTGACTGTGGAAGCTGGAAAAAGAGATAAATACAGTAGTCAGCATTAGCAGAAAATTAACTCACATTGTAACGTTATCAAGGCACCAATTAAAGAGTGTGATGGCAATGTACTTAAAATTCATTCACTGCCTTTGACAAGTATACTTGTCAATTATATATTTTTTAGAGCGGGGATTGATGGGGACAATCGGTCCACTGTAAATGTCAAACTTGGAAACAACTTTACTGACGCCCAACCACCGGTAGATAACATAATTTCCCCATTATATATGAAATAAACACAGTTTCAGAGTCCATGGGAGAAATGGCTGTATTTTGGCAAACCTATGTTTTTCTACTGTGAATTATAAAAGAACGAAAGACCACACGGATGCATCAAGCATAAACCAAACTTAAACAAACATAAAGTTGAACTGTATAGAATGTGCCACAGACGATCTTGACGATCTGTCAGCTTTATGAGATCGTCAACACATTAATGTTCTTAACTATCTAATATCGTCATATCGGCCAACTCTAGTAGGACGACCACTTGAAATTATATTCTCGCTGGAGCGGGCTGGTGGACCGCGGAGCAAGGCCGAGAACGCTGGAGCCTCCTCGGGCGTGAAATCTGCCATTTGCTGGCCCTCTATCTCCTGGACGCAAAGCCACTGACTGCAAACCAAGTAAGCCAATTATGCGCATTTTCAGATATGCTGCTTTACTGCCAGCCTTTTTGCCATTGAAAAGGCGCCCGTACAGAAAGTAACCTCTCGGAATTAACACAACTTGATTTCTCATTGCGCATGCGCGAAAGCTGTCGGCTTTCCGGTTTACAAAGCCAAGCTTCCTCTCGCAAGACACCTGTTTATCGCGATGGTTTGTGCGTGTCAACTATCCGCTTGTCACCTCTCCGTAAGGGAAAACAGGACAAATTACATAGGAACATAAGGTATTGTATAACAGATAAATATGTTAATGATTTTTATTGAAGGGCTAGGGCATGCACCGCATTAATAGTGACGAGTAACACGGGGTGAGGGCTGAGCGGATGTCACCAAAAGTTAAAATATAGATGATGTCACTAACATGTATAATGTGAACCTGTGCCATGTATTAACAAATGAATGCAACGATGCAATGATTGTTTGAGATAATCGCTATGTCACACAAATCTGGTATGTCACACAACACTAGTCTGAAATGTCTTTGGTGTGGTTGTCAACTTCATTAGCGTTTAAACATGCCCCATAATTGGTAAATATACTTGTGAGCCAGCAGCCAGCATAAAACACATATACACATATCCATTTACGGTAACACAATTGCACACACTTTGCACACACAACACGCTCACATGTCAAAGCACATACTTAAATGGAGTGCGGGAGTAAAGGCCTTTTTGACATGTCGCCATGAGATTGCAAGAAACGTGGTTTTGACATAACATGTATTTTATTTGAGTGTGGTTTGAGTTTTATGTGCATATTAATCAGTATTGGTGTGGGGCATTATGAGTAAAAAGCTTTGAAGGGATTTTATTCACAAATGGGAAGTACAGTTTATTTTAAAGTCATGAATGTTTTGTCTGCATAGAAAATTGGACCTTGTCAACAAATGGGTTTTGCAAAGCTGTTAAGGTCGCATTTTTAAGAGGAACTGAGAAGAGGAAGTAAGCACCAGACATTTAGAACTCAGCAGTTCAAACTTTGGTACGGACTGACTGGAACACACTCATCTGTGCTTAGTCATGCTATGTTCAGCATCCCGAGGTTATAAATTGGCGGGGACGAAACGAGGCGGGCGTGCAAAAAAGATCGAGGCTCTCTCTCTGTCGAGAAGGGCATTTTCGTCTCTGCGCCCCATTTACCCCTATATGCTAAATGAGGAAGTAATTCTAACAATCAAAATAAGAGTAATTTGTGGTAGACACATTGTCTTGATTGGCTGTTAGAAGATAATAGTTCCCCTTGTTTTGATCAGTTTTATTAAATTAAACAGCCGGGGTAGTAAATGGTAAACTTCCTCAATTATTTTCTTTGAGCTACTAGTTTAGCTCAAAGATAATTAGGCCCAGGTGGTTCATCACAGAATAGCTACCTGTCGTGACTACCCAGCAAAGGAATAATTCTTTTTCAAAGCTTTTGCCCTTCTTTTTGGTTTTTGATTTTTCTTTTCTTTTTATTTTTTCTTGTTTCTTCAATTGATGGTCTGGAGTAAGGAGCAACAAATTGTGAGTACATGTGATTCTGTTCTGTTTGAATTTATGATGTGAATCATTATTTTTTGTCATTAATCAACATATATTCATTATTGTACAAATTTTGCTTTGCTATTGGTTTGAACACTGATCAAGTAATAAATCAAGAAAGACAAGATGTGGTTTAGGGTTTTCATGTGTGTGGTCACATTAATCATTGATTTTTTAAACCCAACCTTCACCTTCCTGCTTTAACACTTTTCTCTCACTATTTGAGTCATACTTAGAGATACCTTATTGAATAGATAATAGTTCCATCTACATGTCGGCTGCGTTCCCAAAAATTCCTGAAAGGTTATTTCGGCTTACATAAACAAATAAAACAAGCCCTTACGGTTCTAACAAGGACAGTAAAACATATTTAGGTCATTCTAAGTGCAACCGATCATAAGGAAAGGAGCCGCTGTAAAAAGAGTGTGATTAGATTTTATATCCTTAAATCATCAAAGGTTACTCGTTAAGGGTGTAGTCTAATGGAAGCCGGGGCTGACACTCTAAAACTGGGGCGGTGAGAACCTAAACGAATCCTTTTCGACGCCAGCTTGAAGCGTCCCCGTCATCTCTGTAAATCCCGTGTTACTACGGTTTGAGATAAAAGGGGGGCCTTAACCCTTTGTAACGGAGAGTTGGCCAGGTAAGCGAGATCAGACACTTGGCGCCCGAACAGGGACATGCGATTGATTAAAGTTAATTGATTCATGTCCGTAGGAAGAACCTGGACGGGGAGTAGCTGGGGTTGACTTCCCAGGACCTCGCTACCCCAGAAAGGACCTAAATTTAGTGTCAGATAAGCTTAATTAGACATATAAACAGTGGCTGTGAGGAATAGAGTTTCCTGGAACAGCACCTGCAACATAAATATCCAAGAGGGAAATTGTGCTGTAGGCTACAACTGGAATAGGTCTAAAAATAGTGGAGATCAGTCTTAAAGTAACAAATAAAAATTTGTTTGGTTGTTTGAAAACCTTAGGGTATATAAATAACACCAGTTTATTTGGGCTGACTGCTCAGGTCCAAAGTACGGCAAGGCGGGCTCAGAAATACGCCAAAAAGGCTGATCAAGGGGAATGTTGAAATAGGTATGAAACCTAATTGAAATATCCCACCACTAGTAGTTACTAATAAAAGTTAGCTAAAGTAATAGCCCTTTTGTTAGTAGAGAAGAAGTGACTCTGTAACCAGAGGCATTGAGTAACCAGAGGCTATAGTAAGTCCCTGACCCTCTATGCGCAAGAGGGAGGCAACTGAAAAAATAGCTTCGACCTACAACTATTGTAAAATCGTAAGGCAGCAGAATGCAAAGGCCAAGCGAATCCAGTGAAAATTTTGTGACCTCGGGTCAAGAAGGGCCTGAGGCACTGCAACAGTCAGTTCATGGACAACCTCATATTCAAACACGGCTTTTTCTTCATGGGCAAGGTATAGGAAATTGGCATCATGAAAGAAGAGAAGCAATTAACTGTCTAAACCCGTCTATCCCCCCAGATAAACTCGGAGGGTTGATAGAAGATACTATTCAGGATAAAGGCATTTTTTATGCTGAACTCACAGGACAGGGATATTTGCTAACTGCTGTAGTTAAACATCCAAGTGTTGGACAGACAAAAGAAAAAGGTGAAATATGGCTAAAATGGTGGGTGGAAATATTCAGCGAATATAATGTTGTGCAATTGGTCAGCACCCAACCAGAATTTGATCCGGTGGTAAAAATGCTCGCTGCAACAGCCCAGATAGAAGGGAAGTTGATAAAGCCTAGTGAAACGAGAGCTATGCCCCGCTTAAAAGAGTATCAACCACTATTGGATCAAATAACCGAAATAGCAGAATATCGAAAACAGGGAAATATACTGGAAAGTGGAAGTGAAATTGATTCAGATTATGAACTCACACCTGAAGGAATTACGATGGAAGATACAGACACGGAATATGACAATAAAGAAAGTGAGCTGCAGGCTAGAGAGGAAGTGAGACATAAAGCACTAACTCAAAAATTGGGCCCTCTTAGGCTGCCGCCTCCGCTAATTTCTTAGCCGGATGAAACCACCAAAAAAGTGAATGTGGGAAATGGTATAATGCTATGTCAATTCCATGGAAATGTGTGGGAGATTGGTGGAAGCGCTCTTATTGTTCTCACTGATGTAAAACTCAGGCCGTACAATAGTAAATTCAGGGCGAGTTTAAAATCATCAGCTGGAATAGAATATGAAAGAGAGAGAAGAGACATACGGAGCCAAGCTCCAATTGAGGAAGTATCTGATGCAAGGGAATACAGAATAACAAGTGGAGGAAGTTCTAACTTTTACATGATAGTTCATTGCCCAGGGCAAAAATGGACTCCGGAATTAGATCAAAGAGTATATATAAAAAATGTGATGAAACTTTTGGAGAGAGCTATAAATGGAGCTGTTGATCAGGAAGCTACACGTGTCGTGATTGATGTGAACGGAATAAGATCAGGAAGAATGTTGTGGACAATAGCCGAGTCAGTGGCCCTAGGGGCCTTTAGGCTACAGATCGCGACCCCTGTCACCCAGCTTCCAGATACAGAGTTCGTGGTGGCCATATCACAAGAACAACATAACAGGAGGGAGACCGAGGCCATGGAGAGATGGACTGCACGAGCCTTGCAGGAGGCCAGGCTGCAACTGGAGGAGAAATCACAGCGTCAGAAGCCGCGCCCGATGAAATCTCCTGAAGGCGCCGGGTCACCGGCCACGGAACAAGGTATGAGCACTCATAATGTAACCTTTGGCCCCCACCCTTCCTCTGTCACAGGTTCACTGGTGAGTGTTGCCAAGGAGATGGTGTCAGATGATGAACAACCCGGCCCCAGCGGCCTTCCCACCACGCCTTGGAGGCCCTCGCTACCTGGAGAAGGTAGGGAAAAACTAACGGAGATAAAAAAATCACCAGGTAGAAATAGCATGCAGGATGCTGTGACAGGCGTGTGTATGTGCCGTCAGTAGGTCAAACAGAATATCCTTATCCTGCTGCTTGGTTAGACAAACTCAGCGAAGAAGCATCCCTAACTGTGAAAACGAGTGATGGAGAGATAATTAATGTGTTGATGACCCCGGCATATCGTACATTAATAAATTGTACAATGTTAACTAAAAATTTTAGAGAGGGTTTTGTGACCGTGGTGTGTGATGTATTGTTGAAGCTGTTAAAACAGGCTGCGTACTGCAAAACAAATGCAGAAGTTGAGAGAACAGGATGATGTCATAAATCAAGACGGGGCCGGAGTGGGGCCTGCTGGCGCTCAAGCAGGATCTGCAACTTCCTCATTGCCTGTCTCAGTCACTGTTCCTCAGCAACAGCAAAACACGGCACAGCCTGTGTTAGTAACACAGGCCCCAAATGATTTGGCAATGTTAGATGATCAAGAAAGAAATATGCGAGCCTTCAAGGCTTTGAAGGCCATGGTTCGAGATAAAGACCCAAAAGAAACAGTGAAAGAGTATTTGTATGCTACTTGGCCCTCAAAAAAAGATCTGGCCATCTGGGAAGAAAATGGTTATGAGGGAGCGAAAGGTAAAATGGTAGCTCACAGTGAGTTATGGAAGAAAATAGCTGAAATGAGACTTTTATTAAAAATTGATGTTGTCCATCGAAAGGCACACCTTAGGGAAGGAAGCCACTGGCAAGGAAATGACGAAGTGGACCGATATGTTCAAGAAAGAAGGTTAATAGTTGTAGGAGCAGAAAACTGGAGCAGAACACCACAGGGAAAGGTGGTTCCAGACGGGTCCGTGCGGGAGGTGGCTTCGGCTGTACACCAAGCTATAGGCCATTCTGGCCCCATCCCCACAAGGAAAGAGCTGGAAAAGCTGGAACTTTGGATTCCTGACAGAAACACGGTCCGACTGAAAAGAAAAAAAGGAATTCAAGGCGTGGAGCAGTTTAAAGCTACATCCAGCTCAAGCCAGGAAATAACCAGGGAATCAGAATGGCAGCGAACATCGCCGACATTCCGCCCTTTATCAAACTAGCTTCAGTCAAGGGTGCGGTAATTACACGCCGCTCGCCAAGAGGCATAATGGCCGGATTGGCAGATTGCATTTTGGAAAATGCAAGGTGTGGATTTTTAACCACAGCAGTGGAGGAATGCTGGGGAAATCCTCTTTTAGAGGTAAGAGAAGCACAGCCACACTGAATCATCAATCACAAATTGATAGGAACAAAATGGGTGCATAATTGTTCAGGGTTACTTGTGAATAATACTGTAAAAGGTGTTTTGCAGGCTTGGAAAGAATTTCGCACTCGTGATCTCGCCAGGACCTGGTGGGGCTTTCGAAGCTGGGAAATGGAAAAAAAAAAAAATGGGTTCTGCCTTGCCTTAATATGTCATTTAATTATTGGATTAAATGTCAATATTTGGCCACAGTGTATTCTAAAGAACAGGACACTTATCCAGGTACGTCGCTGTGGTCACCATATTTATATTTTGGCCTCAGGCCTTGGATGATGAATTGCAATTCCGAAAAAAACATCCTGTTTGATTCAGCTGGCCCGCGAAAATTGTGGATCAGTGCCAAATTGGGGTGAGGTTTGCAAAAATAAATGGCCTTATGCAAATTTTAGTACTCCTGAAGGAGGCCTTTGGGTCAAATTATCTAATACCAAAATATGGAAAAGACGAATGCAAGCTGACAAACAAACTTGTCTTAAATGGGTGAATGATTATGGGCTTACCCAGACTGAATATCCAAAATTCATGCCTGATCGACCTGATGCTTTATTGCAAATTGGGGAGGGACATGCATTTAGAAAGTCGCTTTGCCAGGGTAATCAAGTTTTAGGTTTTGATTGAATTGGAAACAAAATTTATAACAGAGGAACTTGTTTTTCCCCTGCTGAACATTGGCTCCAACGTGGACACGGCAGCGACCTTCATGACTGCACGTGGTATGAAAAAATTGAATTGGTATTTGTTCAAACTACAAGAGTTGTAATCGATTCGACGTTAGATTTTGTGGAACAAGGTCTTGAAACCATTGGTTCAGGATTGTGGCGTGCTATAAGTAAATCAGGGAAGTGGATTTTACTTGGTTTGTTTTTGCTTACAGCAGCGGCCACAGCCTGCCTCCTGACCAAAACATGCGCCAAAAAGCTGCTCCTTCTTATATAGGAGCGTTGTTTTTTTGTTTTTTTTTTGTCGTTTTACCCCAGGGAGAGAGTAATGTCAACAGAGAGCCGATTCTGGTGGCTCGTTCTGTTGCTTCACTGTCATCCAGAACTGAGAGGTCGCTTGAACCAGCCAGAATCCCTCATGATGTGTCTGTAACGATCCACCAATCTGGAAGAACGGGGGTTCACCAACTGAACAGTACAGAAAACAATGATGATGAAAGTTGATTAAATAAATAGCCTAGAGAAAGAAAAAAAAGGCTACATTTAACCTGCTGTTGCTCATTTGTTCTGTTATGATTTTATTTTGAGTGGTAATTTTGGTTTTTGTTTTAGAACCCTACTCCACGATGTATCCTGTGTGGAACAATCCACGTGAAATATGCTTGGCTGGTGGGGGACGTGATGATGGGAAACGGCTGTTTCCCCCTCTCTTCCCACTCCAATTGGTTCTTCTGCGAGGGGCTGTTAAAAGCGAGAATGAAGTTGACATACGACGTGACTTGGCACAATCCGACTTCCATACGGTGGTCTCTGAGTCCTCCGGCACACTGCGGTCGGCCCGAGGAGAGCCTCGGCATCCTGAGATGACATCCGTTGCATTACAACACACCTTGATGATGGCGCATGCCTGCTGATCTCGTCTTGGCGTTCACGCGCTGACTGGAATCCGTGGAGAGGTGGACCTCTCCCCTTGGCGCCTGCAGCCCGGCCGAGGGCTGTTCAACGGGATCCGCCGGTTGCGGTGGAACAGGTCGTTCCGGACGACCCTCACGATGGTGAGGTCACCCCTGCATCACCCGAACCAACTGCTGGGGAGCCTCCGGTTGGGGGTACGGGTGCTGCTCCAACAGAATTGCTCGTATCCTCCCCTTCTCCTGAGACACTAAGTGGCTTAGGACTTCTCCCTACGCCATCACCCCTTCCGCTCGATGGGGATACCTCGGCGTCCGAGGTGTTGAGGCGCCTCTTTGACTCTGATCTCTGCGCCTCCTCCCCCGCCTCGCCTGGCGGCCCTGTCAGCTACCGCATTGATGGTCGCAGCGGGCTCTTGGTGCGTGTGTACGATCTCTCCGAGCTGGGTGAGGGGATCTCAGGGGCTGACCACAGCCCCATGGTGATTGATGAGGAGCGTGCGGTGAGCGGTTCATCCGGGGTTCAATGTGATGCCTGATGTCTGTGCGGGACCTGTCTCTCAGCTGTTGTGTGTTCCCTATCTCATATCTCATGTGGGGGGTGACGAGTAACACGGGCTAAATATGTTAATGATTTTTATTGAAGGGCTAGGGCATGCACCGCATTAATAGTGACGAGTAACACGGGGTGAGGGCTGAGCGGATGTCACCAAAAGTTAAAATATAGATGATGTCACTAACATGTATAATGTGAACCTGTGCCATGTATTAACAAATGAATGCAACGATGCAATGATTGTTTGAGATAATCGCTATGTCACACAAATCTGGTATGTCACACAACACTAGTCTGAAATGTCTTTGGTGTGGTTGTCAACTTCATTAGCGTTTAAACATGCCCCATAATTGGTAAATATACTTGTGAGCCAGCAGCCAGCATAAAACACATATACACATATCCATTTACGGTAACACAATTGCACACACTTTGCACACACAACACGCTCACATGTCAAAGCACATACTTAAATGGAGTGCGGGAGTAAAGGCCTTTTTGACATGTCGCCATGAGATTGCAAGAAACGTGGTTTTGACATAACATGTATTTTATTTGAGTGTGGTTTGAGTTTTATGTGCATATTAATCAGTATTGGTGTGGGGCATTATGAGTAAAAAGCTTTGAAGGGATTTTATTCACAAATGGGAAGTACAGTTTATTTTAAAGTCATGAATGTTTTGTCTGCATAGAAAATTGGACCTTGTCAACAAATGGGTTTTGCAAAGCTGTTAAGGTCGCATTTTTAAGAGGAACTGAGAAGAGGAAGTAAGCACCAGACATTTAGAACTCAGCAGTTCAAACTTTGGTACGGACTGACTGGAACACACTCATCTGTGCTTAGTCATGCTATGTTCAGCATCCCGAGGTTATAAATTGGCGGGGACGAAACGAGGCGGGCGTGCAAAAAAGATCGAGGCTCTCTCTCTGTCGAGAAGGGCATTTTCGTCTCTGCGCCCCATTTACCCCTATATGCTAAATGAGGAAGTAATTCTAACAATCAAAATAAGAGTAATTTGTGGTAGACACATTGTCTTGATTGGCTGTTAGAAGATAATAGTTCCCCTTGTTTTGATCAGTTTTATTAAATTAAACAGCCGGGGTAGTAAATGGTAAACTTCCTCAATTATTTTCTTTGAGCTACTAGTTTAGCTCAAAGATAATTAGGCCCAGGTGGTTCATCACAGAATAGCTACCTGTCGTGACTACCCAGCAAAGGAATAATTCTTTTTCAAAGCTTTTGCCCTTCTTTTTGGTTTTTGATTTTTCTTTTCTTTTTATTTTTTCTTGTTTCTTCAATTGATGGTCTGGAGTAAGGAGCAACAAATTGTGAGTACATGTGATTCTGTTCTGTTTGAATTTATGATGTGAATCATTATTTTTTGTCATTAATCAACATATATTCATTATTGTACAAATTTTGCTTTGCTATTGGTTTGAACACTGATCAAGTAATAAATCAAGAAAGACAAGATGTGGTTTAGGGTTTTCATGTGTGTGGTCACATTAATCATTGATTTTTTAAACCCAACCTTCACCTTCCTGCTTTAACACTTTTCTCTCACTATTTGAGTCATACTTAGAGATACCTTATTGAATAGATAATAGTTCCATCTACATGTCGGCTGCGTTCCCAAAAATTCCTGAAAGGTTATTTCGGCTTACATAAACAAATAAAACAAGCCCTTACGGTTCTAACAAGGACAGTAAAACATATTTAGGTCATTCTAAGTGCAACCGATCATAAGGAAAGGAGCCGCTGTAAAAAGAGTGTGATTAGATTTTATATCCTTAAATCATCAAAGGTTACTCGTTAAGGGTGTAGTCTAATGGAAGCCGGGGCTGACACTCTAAAACTGGGGCGGTGAGAACCTAAACGAATCCTTTTCGACGCCAGCTTGAAGCGTCCCCGTCATCTCTGTAAATCCCGTGTTACTACGGTTTGAGATAAAAGGGGGGCCTTAACCCTTTGTAACGGAGAGTTGGCCAGGTAAGCGAGATCAGACACTTGGCGCCCGAACAGGGACATGCGATTGATTAAAGTTAATTGATTCATGTCCGTAGGAAGAACCTGGACGGGGAGTAGCTGGGGTTGACTTCCCAGGACCTCGCTACCCCAGAAAGGACCTAAATTTAGTGTCAGATAAGCTTAATTAGACATATAAACAGTGGCTGTGAGGAATAGAGTTTCCTGGAACAGCACCTGCAACATAAATATCCAAGAGGGAAATTGTGCTGTAGGCTACAACTGGAATAGGTCTAAAAATAGTGGAGATCAGTCTTAAAGTAACAAATAAAAATTTGTTTGGTTGTTTGAAAACCTTAGGGTATATAAATAACACCAGTTTATTTGGGCTGACTGCTCAGGTCCAAAGTACGGCAAGGCGGGCTCAGAAATACGCCAAAAAGGCTGATCAAGGGGAATGTTGAAATAGGTATGAAACCTAATTGAAATATCCCACCACTAGTAGTTACTAATAAAAGTTAGCTAAAGTAATAGCCCTTTTGTTAGTAGAGAAGAAGTGACTCTGTAACCAGAGGCATTGAGTAACCAGAGGCTATAGTAAGTCCCTGACCCTCTATGCGCAAGAGGGAGGCAACTGAAAAAATAGCTTCGACCTACAACTATTGTAAAATCGTAAGGCAGCAGAATGCAAAGGCCAAGCGAATCCAGTGAAAATTTTGTGACCTCGGGTCAAGAAGGGCCTGAGGCACTGCAACAGTCAGTTCATGGACAACCTCATATTCAAACACGGCTTTTTCTTCATGGGCAAGGTATAGGAAATTGGCATCATGAAAGAAGAGAAGCAATTAACTGTCTAAACCCGTCTATCCCCCCAGATAAACTCGGAGGGTTGATAGAAGATACTATTCAGGATAAAGGCATTTTTTATGCTGAACTCACAGGACAGGGATATTTGCTAACTGCTGTAGTTAAACATCCAAGTGTTGGACAGACAAAAGAAAAAGGTGAAATATGGCTAAAATGGTGGGTGGAAATATTCAGCGAATATAATGTTGTGCAATTGGTCAGCACCCAACCAGAATTTGATCCGGTGGTAAAAATGCTCGCTGCAACAGCCCAGATAGAAGGGAAGTTGATAAAGCCTAGTGAAACGAGAGCTATGCCCCGCTTAAAAGAGTATCAACCACTATTGGATCAAATAACCGAAATAGCAGAATATCGAAAACAGGGAAATATACTGGAAAGTGGAAGTGAAATTGATTCAGATTATGAACTCACACCTGAAGGAATTACGATGGAAGATACAGACACGGAATATGACAATAAAGAAAGTGAGCTGCAGGCTAGAGAGGAAGTGAGACATAAAGCACTAACTCAAAAATTGGGCCCTCTTAGGCTGCCGCCTCCGCTAATTTCTTAGCCGGATGAAACCACCAAAAAAGTGAATGTGGGAAATGGTATAATGCTATGTCAATTCCATGGAAATGTGTGGGAGATTGGTGGAAGCGCTCTTATTGTTCTCACTGATGTAAAACTCAGGCCGTACAATAGTAAATTCAGGGCGAGTTTAAAATCATCAGCTGGAATAGAATATGAAAGAGAGAGAAGAGACATACGGAGCCAAGCTCCAATTGAGGAAGTATCTGATGCAAGGGAATACAGAATAACAAGTGGAGGAAGTTCTAACTTTTACATGATAGTTCATTGCCCAGGGCAAAAATGGACTCCGGAATTAGATCAAAGAGTATATATAAAAAATGTGATGAAACTTTTGGAGAGAGCTATAAATGGAGCTGTTGATCAGGAAGCTACACGTGTCGTGATTGATGTGAACGGAATAAGATCAGGAAGAATGTTGTGGACAATAGCCGAGTCAGTGGCCCTAGGGGCCTTTAGGCTACAGATCGCGACCCCTGTCACCCAGCTTCCAGATACAGAGTTCGTGGTGGCCATATCACAAGAACAACATAACAGGAGGGAGACCGAGGCCATGGAGAGATGGACTGCACGAGCCTTGCAGGAGGCCAGGCTGCAACTGGAGGAGAAATCACAGCGTCAGAAGCCGCGCCCGATGAATCTCCTGAAGGCGCCGGGTCACCGGCCACGGAACAAGGTATGAGCACTCATAATGTAACCTTTGGCCCCCACCCTTCCTCTGTCACAGGTTCACTGGTGAGTGTTGCCAAGGAGATGGTGTCAGATGATGAACAACCCGGCCCCAGCGGCCTTCCCACCACGCCTTGGAGGCCCTCGCTACCTGGAGAAGGTAGGGAAAAACTAACGGAGATAAAAAAATCACCAGGTAGAAATAGCATGCAGGATGCTGTGACAGGCGTGTGTATGTGCCGTCAGTAGGTCAAACAGAATATCCTTATCCTGCTGCTTGGTTAGACAAACTCAGCGAAGAAGCATCCCTAACTGTGAAAACGAGTGATGGAGAGATTAATTAATGTGTTGATGACCCCGGCATATCGTACATTAATAAATTGTACAATGTTAACTAAAAATTTTAGAGAGGGTTTTGTGACCGTGGTGTGTGATGTATTGTTGAAGCTGTTAAAACAGGCTGCGTACTGCAAAACAAATGCAGAAGTTGAGAGAACAGGATGATGTCATAAATCAAGACGGGGCCGGAGTGGGGCCTGCTGGCGCTCAAGCAGGATCTGCAACTTCCTCATTGCCTGTCTCAGTCACTGTTCCTCAGCAACAGCAAAACACGGCACAGCCTGTGTTAGTAACACAGGCCCCAAATGATTTGGCAATGTTAGATGATCAAGAAAGAAATATGCGAGCCTTCAAGGCTTTGAAGGCCATGGTTCGAGATAAAGACCCAAAAGAAACAGTGAAAGAGTATTTGTATGCTACTTGGCCCTCAAAAAAAGATCTGGCCATCTGGGAAGAAAATGGTTATGAGGGAGCGAAAGGTAAAATGGTAGCTCACAGTGAGTTATGGAAGAAAATAGCTGAAATGAGACTTTTATTAAAAATTGATGTTGTCCATCGAAAGGCACACCTTAGGGAAGGAAGCCACTGGCAAGGAAATGACGAAGTGGACCGATATGTTCAAGAAAGAAGGTTAATAGTTGTAGGAGCAGAAAACTGGAGCAGAACACCACAGGGAAAGGTGGTTCCAGACGGGTCCGTGCGGGAGGTGGCTTCGGCTGTACACCAAGCTATAGGCCATTCTGGCCCCATCCCCACAAGGAAAGAGCTGGAAAAGCTGGAACTTTGGATTCCTGACAGAAACACGGTCCGACTGAAAAGAAAAAAAGGAATTCAAGGCGTGGAGCAGTTTAAAGCTACATCCAGCTCAAGCCAGGAAATAACCAGGGAATCAGAATGGCAGCGAACATCGCCGACATTCCGCCCTTTATCAAACTAGCTTCAGTCAAGGGTGCGGTAATTACACGCCGCTCGCCAAGAGGCATAATGGCCGGATTGGCAGATTGCATTTTGGAAAATGC
Organism: Festucalex cinctus; assembly: GCF_051991245.1. Classification (NCBI taxonomy): domain Eukaryota; kingdom Metazoa; phylum Chordata; class Actinopteri; order Syngnathiformes; family Syngnathidae; genus Festucalex; species Festucalex cinctus. The sequence continues at coordinate 1,493,826 of NC_135413.1, forward strand.
AAGGTGTGGATTTTTAACCACAGCAGTGGAGGAATGCTGGGGAAATCCTCTTTTAGAGGTAAGAGAAGCACAGCCACACTGAATCATCAATCACAAATTGATAGGAACAAAATGGGTGCATAATTGTTCAGGGTTACTTGTGAATAATACTGTAAAAGGTGTTTTGCAGGCTTGGAAAGAATTTCGCACTCGTGATCTCGCCAGGACCTGGTGGGGCTTTCGAAGCTGGGAAATGGAAAAAAAAAAAAATGGGTTCTGCCTTGCCTTAATATGTCATTTAATTATTGGATTAAATGTCAATATTTGGCCACAGTGTATTCTAAAGAACAGGACACTTATCCAGGTACGTCGCTGTGGTCACCATATTTATATTTTGGCCTCAGGCCTTGGATGATGAATTGCAATTCCGAAAAAAACATCCTGTTTGATTCAGCTGGCCCGCGAAAATTGTGGATCAGTGCCAAATTGGGGTGAGGTTTGCAAAAATAAATGGCCTTATGCAAATTTTAGTACTCCTGAAGGAGGCCTTTGGGTCAAATTATCTAATACCAAAATATGGAAAAGACGAATGCAAGCTGACAAACAAACTTGTCTTAAATGGGTGAATGATTATGGGCTTACCCAGACTGAATATCCAAAATTCATGCCTGATCGACCTGATGCTTTATTGCAAATTGGGGAGGGACATGCATTTAGAAAGTCGCTTTGCCAGGGTAATCAAGTTTTAGGTTTTGATTGAATTGGAAACAAAATTTATAACAGAGGAACTTGTTTTTCCCCTGCTGAACATTGGCTCCAACGTGGACACGGCAGCGACCTTCATGACTGCACGTGGTATGAAAAAATTGAATTGGTATTTGTTCAAACTACAAGAGTTGTAATCGATTCGACGTTAGATTTTGTGGAACAAGGTCTTGAAACCATTGGTTCAGGATTGTGGCGTGCTATAAGTAAATCAGGGAAGTGGATTTTACTTGGTTTGTTTTTGCTTACAGCAGCGGCCACAGCCTGCCTCCTGACCAAAACATGCGCCAAAAAGCTGCTCCTTCTTATATAGGAGCGTTGTTTTTTTGTTTTTTTTTTGTCGTTTTACCCCAGGGAGAGAGTAATGTCAACAGAGAGCCGATTCTGGTGGCTCGTTCTGTTGCTTCACTGTCATCCAGAACTGAGAGGTCGCTTGAACCAGCCAGAATCCCTCATGATGTGTCTGTAACGATCCACCAATCTGGAAGAACGGGGGTTCACCAACTGAACAGTACAGAAAACAATGATGATGAAAGTTGATTAAATAAATAGCCTAGAGAAAAAAAAAAGGCTACATTTAACCTGCTGTTGCTCATTTGTTCTGTTATGATTTTATTTTGAGTGGTAATTTTGGTTTTTGTTTTAGAACCCTACTCCACGATGTATCCTGTGTGGAACAATCCACGTGAAATATGCTTGGCTGGTGGGGGACGTGATGATGGGAAACGGCTGTTTCCCCCTCTCTTCCCACTCCAATTGGTTCTTCTGCGAGGGGCTGTTAAAAGCGAGAATGAAGTTGACATACGACGTGACTTGGCACAATCCGACTTCCATACGGTGGTCTCTGAGTCCTCCGGCACACTGCGGTCGGCCCGAGGAGAGCCTCGGCATCCTGAGATGACATCCGTTGCATTACAACACACCTTGATGATGGCGCATGCCTGCTGATCTCGTCTTGGCGTTCACGCGCTGACTGGAATCCGTGGAGAGGTGGACCTCTCCCCTTGGCGCCTGCAGCCCGGCCGAGGGCTGTTCAACGGGATCCGCCGGTTGCGGTGGAACAGGTCGTTCCGGACGACCCTCACGATGGTGAGGTCACCCCTGCATCACCCGAACCAACTGCTGGGGAGCCTCCGGTTGGGGGTACGGGTGCTGCTCCAACAGAATTGCTCGTATCCTCCCCTTCTCCTGAGACACTAAGTGGCTTAGGACTTCTCCCTACGCCATCACCCCTTCCGCTCGATGGGGATACCTCGGCGTCCGAGGTGTTGAGGCGCCTCTTTGACTCTGATCTCTGCGCCTCCTCCCCCGCCTCGCCTGGCGGCCCTGTCAGCTACCGCATTGATGGTCGCAGCGGGCTCTTGGTGCGTGTGTACGATCTCTCCGAGCTGGGTGAGGGGATCTCAGGGGCTGACCACAGCCCCATGGTGATTGATGAGGAGCGTGCGGTGAGCGGTTCATCCGGGGTTCAATGTGATGCCTGATGTCTGTGCGGGACCTGTCTCTCAGCTGTTGTGTGTTCCCTATCTCATATCTCATGTGGGGGGTGACGAGTAACACGGGCTGAGGGCTGAGCGGATGTCACCAAAAGTTAAAATATAGATGATGTCACTAACATGTATAATGTGAACCTGTGCCATGTATTAACAAATGAATGCAACGATGCAATGATTGTTTGAGATAATCGCTATGTCACACAAATCCGGTATGTCACACAACACTAGTCTGAAATCTCTTTGGTGTGGTTGTCAACTTCATTAGCGTTTAAACATGCCCCATAATTGGTAAATATACTTGTGAGCCAGCAGCCAGCATAAAACACATATACACATATCCATTTACGGTAACACAATTGCACACACTTTGCACACACAACACGCTCACATGTCAAAGCACATACTTAAATGGAGTGCGGGAGTAAAGGCCTTTTTGACATGTCGCCATGAGATTGCAAGAAACGTGGTTTTGACATAACATGTATTTTATTTGAGTGTGGTTTGAGTTTTATGTGCATATTAATCAGTATTGGTGTGGGGCATTATGAGTAAAAAGCTTTGAAGGGATTTTATTCACAAATGGGAAGTACAGTTTATTTTAAAGTCATGAATGTTTTGTCTGCATAGAAAATTGGACCTTGTCAACAAATGGGTTTTGCAAAGCTGTTAAGGTCGCATTTTTAAGAGGAACTGAGAAGAGGAAGTAAGCACCAGACATTTAGAACTCAGCAGTTCAAACTTTGGTACGGACTGACTGGAACACACTCATCTGTGCTTAGTCATGCTATGTTCAGCATCCCGAGGTTATAAATTGGCGGGGACGAAACGAGGCGGGCGTGCAAAAAAGATCGAGGCTCTCTCTCTGTCGAGAAGGGCATTTTCGTCTCTGCGCCCCATTTACCCCTATATGCTAAATGAGGAAGTAATTCTAACAATCAAAATAAGAGTAATTTGTGGTAGACACATTGTCTTGATTGGCTGTTAGAAGATAATAGTTCCCCTTGTTTTGATCAGTTTTATTAAATTAAACAGCCGGGGTAGTAAATGGTAAACTTCCTCAATTATTTTCTTTGAGCTACTAGTTTAGCTCAAAGATAATTAGGCCCAGGTGGTTCATCACAGAATAGCTACCTGTCGTGACTACCCAGCAAAGGAATAATTCTTTTTCAAAGCTTTTGCCCTTCTTTTTGGTTTTTGATTTTTCTTTTCTTTTTATTTTTTCTTGTTTCTTCAATTGATGGTCTGGAGTAAGGAGCAACAAATTGTGAGTACATGTGATTCTGTTCTGTTTGAATTTATGATGTGAATCATTATTTTTTGTCATTAATCAACATATATTCATTATTGTACAAATTTTGCTTTGCTATTGGTTTGAACACTGATCAAGTAATAAATCAAGAAAGACAAGATGTGGTTTAGGGTTTTCATGTGTGTGGTCACATTAATCATTGATTTTTTAAACCCAACCTTCACCTTCCTGCTTTAACACTTTTCTCTCACTATTTGAGTCATACTTAGAGATACCTTATTGAATAGATAATAGTTCCATCTACATGTCGGCTGCGTTCCCAAAAATTCCTGAAAGGTTATTTCGGCTTACATAAACAAATAAAACAAGCCCTTACGGTTCTAACAAGGACAGTAAAACATATTTAGGTCATTCTAAGTGCAACCGATCATAAGGAAAGGAGCCGCTGTAAAAAGAGTGTGATTAGATTTTATATCCTTAAATCATCAAAGGTTACTCGTTAAGGGTGTAGTCTAATGGAAGCCGGGGCTGACACTCTAAAACTGGGGAGGTGAGAACCTAAACGAATCCTTTTCGACGCCAGCTTGAAGCGTCCCCGTCATCTCTGTAAATCCCGTGTTACTACGGTTTAAGATAAAAGGGGGGCCTTAACCCTTTGTAACGGAGAGTTGGCCAGGTAAGCGAGATCAGACAATAGCTTATTATGACCGCTCACCACTGGGTTTATTAATTGCACATTTAATGATTGTTAACAATGGTTTCAACACTCCCACATCTGCAATAAACACAAAATGTGATGACGGTTGATAAAATACTGAAGAAAAAATATAAAATAATACAGTTGTTTCAACAGTGAATCCAAGTCATTTATTGCTGTTACTGTCAAGTTGATGACATTTTTCACAAAATATATTCAAGTGAACCTTAAAGGCATTTTGAAAACAAAAAGCAAAAATACAGTTCACATTTAGCACCTGTTAATATTAAGGTATATACAAAACATCAATAAACACAGAAAACTGAAATTAGAGAGAGAGAGGCAATGCCAATTTAGTCCGTCGCGATCAAAATTTGATTTATGGCCTCATTCGCTTTGATGTCCTTTGATGTCCTTTGATGACGTAGGATGAAACGATAAAAATGATCGATCGGGGGACAAGAGGTCACGATCAAAGGCCTTGTATGACGTAGGATGAAAGGGAACGATAAAAATGATCGATCGGGGAATAGGTCACGATGAAAGACTTTTTGATGACGTATGAAAGGAAAACGATAAAAATGAGGGTTAGGGATAGGATTTCAAAAAGAGATGAAGTGTGCCTATGTGCCTGTGTGTGTGCAACATGACGGGAGGGTGGGGCGGGGGGAAGGAAATGGCTGGTGAGGGGGTGTGCAGCACGAGGATGGGCTAGGATGGAAATGAATCGAGCATGATAAACCTCTAGGGGGAGGGACCCCCAAGAAGGAGATTATATATGACCGCTTTTGATAAAAATGTAAGAAGCGACGTGGTAGGCCGATATGATTAATCCCAAGAGAGAGGAATTGGGGGTGTCAAGGTCAAAAGTGCCCTTTTGAAAGGTGCTAAGGAGTACACGATATTTTAAAAGAAGATATGGCTTTCCTCTTTTTGACCGCGTCTGTTTTTCTCATATTGACAGGAAGACGAGGTGAGATTTAAAAGTGATAGAAAAACAAAAAATAGGTGGGGGGTGACGATTGTTTTATGACTTTAGAAGAATGTGTGGGCGATGCGGATGGCTTTCTTTTTTTTTTCCTTCCAGATGTTAAAAAAAAACATACGCACGCGCACACATACACACAGACCCAATAACAGACTTATATTGGAATAAGATGTATGAATAAAAGAATGAAAAAGAAAGACGAAGGGTCGACTCTTTCTTTTTTTAAAAAAAGAAAAAGATATGTAGGAGGAGCTTTTCGATACAGACATTTTTGTAAGAGTGAATTTGGCCCAACACATTCATACCTTGAGGTCTGGGGAGAGAGGCGAGAACATGATTATGGAAACGTTTGTGACATTACAAGTGAGACATTCTTTAAAACCAAGAATTGGACCGCAGCAGCTCTTTTTACGGAGATTTCAACGTCCTACAAAGGAAACGCTGGAAGTACGCTGGGCTCTGGATGCAAATACTTCTTGGGGGTATTGATTTTATTTTAAAATCGGAGAGGTTTCCTTTTTCATGGAATATGATGGGAATGATGATATTTTTCCAAACGGCCCGTTTACATTGATTTCTAATGACTGGGCCGTGCTGAATGAACTTATCCCGAAGGTCATAAGAGATTTTATACTTTCTTATACAGAAGGTGGGGAATTAATATTTACTTGGCTATCACGTACTTCGAATTTTGGACGGTGGTATTTTAGAGTGATGATTGAACATTGTAATATGCTGAACAGTGAAACCACCACACGACCTCGTGTAATGAAAACGTTGGAAGAGGAAGACGAAGAATATGATAATCGTGTAATGAAACAACAGCAAGATGAGAATGCGGAACAGAGCTTGGGGGAAGAGGATGAGGATGAGGAGAAAGGGCTTTGCATGGCCCCTTTAGATAAATGTAAGAATCCTGATCATTTTTATCTAACGCGAGAATGCTTTAATACTGAATGCGGGGTGTTCTATAGACTCCTTACCATCCCATTATGTGAGTGGGATGAAAAGATACGTCGTAAAGAATCTGCAAAGATTACTGAGCTCTTTTATTCTTGTCGTCAATGGGTTAATTTTGTAGGAACTAAAAAGCCGTTGATATTTGAATAGCGCCCGTTTTACAAAAAAAAAAAAACCCCAAAAAAAAAAAAAAACAAAACTCCTCATTACCCACCCCCAAGACCCCTCCTCTCTCTCTCTCTCTCTCTCTCTCTCTCTCTCTCTCTCTCTCTCTCTCTTCCTTATGTCAATTGTATCCCCCGCCACCGCGCCCCCCTCCTCATTACCCCACCCCCAAGACCCCTCCCACCTTCCCTCTCGCTCTCTTTTCTCTAATATAAGGAGGCACATTTACCTGTTACGGGCCAGAAACTTTTTTCTCCGAGAAAAAGTTTTTTCTACCTCCTTTTTTAAAAAATGTCTCGACCTGACGCTCTCCCTCTGAGACGCGCTTTGTTTGCGGACAAAGTATCGGTTGGCGTGCAAACAGATGCTTTGCTTGCGGACAAAGTATCTGTTGGCGTGCAAACAGCCTACGAGTCTCCGATTCTCATTGGTTCCAGTCCAGAATGCTCGGATGACGAAGGCTGCGACATGGACGACGCATGCGCCGGGGAATCAACAGCCCAAGATGGCGGAGCGACTCCAGGAAAGTTCATCATGGAAGCTGTTTTGCAAGCTTCCCCCCCCGCGAGTCTGCACCAACTGCTGAAGAACCGTCATTGGAGTATGACAACGAGGATATTGCGGAATGCTTAGAGGAGGCGACCATCGTGGAAGCTGTTCTGCAAGGCTGCCCCCGCGACTCCGCACCATCTGGTGAAGAAGCGTCGTTGGAGTTTGACGGAGAGGATATTGCGGCGCTTGTGGAATACGAACGGGCTAATTTAGCCACCGGTCATTCGACTGATGACGACCAGTCGAGGGAGTGTAATGAAGGAGCGCGCATGGAAAATGTTGTCGAAGGCGATGGAGATATTGGGGGTGAGATTAATGGGCTAATACCTCCCCCGAACTCACCCGCCACTACGATTGCCTCATCTCCAAGGGGGGCGATGCCGAGAACCCGACACCTGCGCATCTCCGATGAAGATTTGACAGCGGTGATCGCCGCTGCATACGCGATTCCACATAGATCAGCGTTGGAGGAGAAGCTGCTTTGGAATCACCCGCCTGGCGAATGGGTGAATGATGCTTCTTACGATTGTATCAAGCAAACAGTTAGTTACATGTTGAGGTTTGCGATGATGAAATATGCTAAAGAAATCTGTGTAGGTTGTAACACCGAGCATTTTATGCAGCCGAGACATTCATGCATCTTTTCTGAACAAGAATCTTTCTATCTCGCTAGAAATTTCACAGGAATCGAAGATACACTGTTTAACGGTCGATTCGTCTCTACCATCCAACGTGTACTGAGATTGATGAAATATCCCGGAAATATCACCACGATTACATCAGCAGCACGACACATCTTGATTGATTATGCTAATGAGTCTGATGTGTTCGACCGTATTGAAGAAGTAACACACAGAGGCTGGAGAGGTTCTCTTCTACCCAGAACAATAGATCTGATTTACACCTGGTACACGTTGTTAAAAAAAAAAAAAAAAAAAAAAAAAATGGGGAATCTTTTCCGAAAGTTGACTATTCGCTATTATTACGGCGTGTATAACTGGGTAGAAATTTTAGAGAGATCGATTCTGTATGCACCCGATAGCGATGTGTCTCTTGAAAAAATGTCATCTGTTATGCAAAAAGTGAGATCTTTGTCAAATGCGTTGTTTAATGAGCCGTGGGATTCTGTTGTACGAGATGTGATCGAAATGATATAAATGAATCCAAATGAAATGAAATGAATCCAATACATCTTTAATAATAGAATCGATTTTAAATGTTTGGTGCAACGATGATGTGAATGTGGGGCATTTGGCAGCGATTATGACCTTGTATGTTGATTGTGCAAAGTACAAAATAGAAAATAATCTTCCCTTTAACCTGTCTGAGGATTTGAATAAATTTCAACGTGTTATCGAGTTAAAAGTACAGCCCCATGTGTTATTCCACTTTCTTAGTTATATTAATTCTTAGCTAAAGTTGCATGTTTTTATTTTATATGAAAAGTGTTGTATATCTTCATATGTAACCGTTTACAAAAAAAAAAAACAACGTATAGCTGAAGTTTCTTTTATACTGTTTTTTATATGAAAGTGCTGTATATCTTCATATGTAATCGTTTGCAAATTAAAAAAAAAAAAATGTGTCTGTCTGTCTCGTTACTTTTCAATATGTATTGGTTTACAAAAAAAATAAAAATCTTTCTACCATACTCTGACAACCACAACAGGTTTGTACAAAGCACACCAATGCCACCTATTGACAAATAAAGGTATAACACACACAGAAGTCACCCCGAGGTCTCACCAGACAACCACAACAGGTTTGTACAAAGCACACCCCCTCCCAGCCATTTCCTTCCACCCGCCCCACCCTCCCCTCATGTTGCACACACACACACACACACACACACACACACACACACACACACACACACACACACACACACACACACACCCACACACACACACACACACACAGAGGTCACCCCGAGGTCTCCCCATTCATTTCCTTCCCCCCGCTCCACCCACCCCCCAGACAACCACAACAGGTCTGTACAAGGCACACCAATGCCACCTATTGACAAATAAAGGTATAACACAAATCTGTTTTTCTTTTTTTTTTAAAAACTAGCCGATCGCGTATGTCTATAAATACCAAGCTGTACCTAGCTATAAGTTATTTTAAAAAAAAAAGATGGCCTTAAACAAACATATGCAGAAGCTGTATTACGACCCTAAGCATCCTGCTAGCTTTGGGGGTATAGATCGTCTTCATAGGGGATTACAAGATAAATTAACTAAAAAAATTAATCTGAATATTGTTAAAGAATATTTAGCGGGAGGATACATATTCTTTACATAAGCCAGCGCGGATTCATTTTCCTAGAAATAAAGTTTTTGTATCGCGTCATATGAGACAATTTCAAGCAGTTATCGACGTCTTCTCAAAACGCGCGTATTTTAAAAGATAAGACGGCTACAGAGGTTACAGACACGTTTAATTCAGTCTTGAGAGAGTCCGGAACTCCGGCAAAAGTACAAACGGATAAGGGGAAAGAATTTTTTAATAAAAAGTTTAGTAAATTAATGAAGGATAAAAAAATCAACCATTTTTTTTCCACAAAAAAAAAAAGCCCAAATAGTGGAGAGGTTTAAACGGACTTTAAAAACTAGAATGTGGAGATATTTTACAGCAAAAAATACACGAAGATATATAGACGTTTTACAGGATCTTATAAAGAGTGATAACGCGAGTTTTCACAAGAGTATCAAAATGAGGCCCATAGACGTAAATTCAACTACCGCCCGCCAAGTTTTCTACAATTTATATGGAAAAATGAGTTTAGACGGAAGCAAAGTTAAAATGAATTTTAAAATCGGAGATGTAGTAAGGATATCTAAATTGAGAGGGGTGTTTGATAAGAAATATGAACAGAGTTTTACGGATGAGTTATTTACAATAGTGGAATGTATCCCACGAGCGCCACCTGTCTACAAGCTAGCAGATTACGACGGTGACGTCATAGAAGGCTCATTTTATGAGGAGGAATTACAAAAAGTAAATGTAGAGAAAAATAAAACGTTTCACATCGAGAAAATTATTAAAAGACGTACGGTAAGAGGTCAGCGAGAATTCCTTGTTTGCTGGAAAGGTTGGCCTTCTAAATTTGATAGTTGGATCGCCGCTTCTCAGATTGTAGACGTTTAAAAAAAGAGTTACAAATATAATTTGCATCAGTCGTCGGTATGGATCCCTTACACGATGACGGATTCTATGTTACGTTACCTTCTAACGCCAGCGCTGATGTGTATGCAGACAACACAATTTCACAGTTTAGAGTGAATTTGGCCCAACACATTGATCTCCAAGGAAGCTGGCAAGTGGCTCTGACTGAGATTTCATACCCGCGTAGCTGGATAAACGTACCAGAAAAACAGACTACTTTTTTTATAAAGGATATGACGGCTGCCTAAACCAAGGATGGGAAGACCCCAGAGACAGTGAGAGGAGGAGGATCAGAAAAAACAGAATCTATATCATACAACTTAGATATTCCAGCGGGGGAATATGAGGATCTTGATAAGCTACGAGATGTGATTCTGAATATTATAAAACAAAAAATAGGCAATCAAATTTTACTCTATTACGATCCTAATATGCGGAAATTTCTTTGGATGACGACGAATGGAAGATATAAGATTTGTTTTAACACGCCGTTGGCTTACATACTCGGTATGAAGGAAGGACAATGGTTTCCTATAAAATCTAATTGGTCGGAAGCTCCGAATTCTGCGGATATAAAGGCGGGTCAGTATCATTTATACCTTTATACAGATGTAGTCCAACATCAAACGGTTGGTGATACTTATGCTCCTTTGCTGAGAACTGTCCCGATCGAAGGGAAATACGGGGAGTTTATATTTAAAACTTTTAACCCCCTATACTACCTACCTATCAGCAGGAGACATATTGAAGATATAGCGATTGATATTAAGACGGATCAGAATCAACCTGTTAATTTTAAATACGGAAAGATAATTATTACCTTACATTTTAAGCCGAGGTAAAAAAAAAAAAAAAAAAAAAATGGTCATGATGGAAACACATCCAGACCCGTATCGTTTTGTTAATTATTATGAATCCCAAGCAGGGGGGTCACTTCCGGGTTTTCACGGGACCCCCGTGCAATGCGGACGAGGTTTGGGCTCCATTTTTTCTAAACTATTCCGCTTCGTCGCGCCTCTAGTTAAAAGAGGTTTTACAGTAGCGAAACCTCACTTGCAATCGGCGGTTAAAAACATCGCTATGGATGTAGCCGGACGTGCTATAGAAAGAATACAGAGAAGAGACAAGAATCAAGACGGATCCGGTTTAATGGTTTTGGCTCGAAGACCTTCGAGGAGACCGATAGGTCAGAGACTAACGATGCATAAAAAGCCTCGACGGGGTACAAAAAGAAAATTAGTCGCTAAAAGAAAATCAGTTCCGAGAAGGAAGCGTTGAAGAAACAACGCTGATATTTTCTCTTAAATAATCTGACGAAAATGGCTCTTTTACATCACAAGTCGCAAGAATGCACTCTATCAGAATTAGACTTGTTCTCACCACCGTTGACGCAACTTTCGATAGATCAAAGTCAATATATTGAAATCTCCCCGATATCGGCTATTACAGAGCAGGGTCCTATTGAATTTTATCTCCCTGGTGAAGGTGTGAAATATATGGACCTCTCTACCACAATGCTGCACCTGCGTTTGCGGTAACACACAGAGACGGCTCTTATCTGGCCCCCACAGATTACGTAGGGATCATTAACTACCCGTTAAACACAATCTTTTCCCAAGTAGATGTTACATTAGGGGATAGACTCATCTCGCAATCGAGCGCGACTCATCCTTACAGATCTATAATTGAAATGTTATTAAACTTTTCAGAGGATACTCTCAAAAGCCAATTTAGTACAGCCATGTTTTACAAAGACACAGGAGGACGGATGGATTCAACAGCTCTCACGGGAAAAGATGTAAACGAAGGCTTGTTTCATAGGGCAAAACTAATTGAAGGATCGAGAGAGTTTCATCTTTTAGGACCCATCCACTCTGATATTTTCCTTTGCGAGAGATACCTCTTAAATAATGTGGATCTAAGGCTAAAGCTAACAAGGGCTAACGATGATTTTTGTTTAATGGGTCCCCCCGATACTAATTGCTGTCTGAAGATATTGGGAGCCTCCCTTTTTGTAAAAAAAATAGCGGTAGCGCCGGCCGTTTCTTTAGGTCACGAGGCGGCTCTCCACAAAAACAATGCTCTTTACCCCATTTCACGAATTAATGTAAAGACTTACTCTATCCCCCAGCTCTCAAGGATCTGTCACCAAGATAATCTTTTTTTGGGGCATACACCAAAGTATATGGTTTTAGCGCTAGTCAATCACAACGCTTTTGTAGGCCGGGTGAATTTAAATCCTTTTAACTTTGCCCACTTTGATGTCGAATATCTGGCTCTCACTCAGGAAGGCCGTCAGATTCCGGCTAAGGCGTTTCAACCACAATTTAAAGCAGGGAGTTTCATAACTTGTTTTCGACAACGGGGAGGTTTTTAAAAGATTTACCGCTGAGTATAAACCATGAAGACTTCAGACAGGGCTATGCCCTATTTGCCTTTAATTTAAACCCGAATGACGACAACGGCGTTCTATCCGCGGTTTCCAGCGGGACACTCAGACTCGAAATGCGTTTTCGAGCTCCGTTACCATTTACGGCTACTATGATAATTTATTCTAGTTATGACTCTATTTTAGAAATTAACTCGAAAAGGGAGGTGTTGATGGACTATTACTGAGACGATGAACGGAAGGGAGTTGGATGGCGTGATGAAACACATGCAAGGAAATTTATTTGGAGGTGTTTATGCCTCGGATGAGTTGACACGCATAATAGCGCCCTCTATCCCCTCTTATTATATCGTCAATACACATCCCCGTAGCAAACCGGGGGAGCACTGGTTCGCGCTGTCTCTGGAAGAAAAAGGAACTGCTACTTTTTTCGATTCATACGGATTTCCCCCCAATTTTGCATATTATCCCAAAAGTATACACTCTTTTTTAAAAAAATATTCAGATCGTATAATCTATCACGATCGTCAATTACAACACGAGCTATCTACCGTCCGCGGTCAACATTGTATTTTCTACCTAAGTTTAAGAGGATGCAGTAAATCTTACACTGACGTATTAAAGTGTTACAACGACAACGTAAGCGGAAATGACGCAATGGTTTCCGCATTCTTCAGAAGACGAGCGACGGTTCCCATGACAACGTGTCACGGTGGTCTGACGACGTGTTCTCTAAGCGAGTTTAAAAAATGCCATTGTCTGTAACGTCTTTTTTTTTTTTTATATATATATATTTTTATTTAATAAAATTCATATAAAAAAGATACAAAGTCGTACGTACGTTTTTCTTTATCATGGGTATACATTTATAAAATAATAACAATATACTACGTTATTAAAATCCCTCCCACTTAATCGTAGGGCGATTTTTCTTCTTCTTTTTCTTTTTTTCAGCGTCATCACTTTCGGCCATTATAGCAGGATTGTTTTTTAGACGTTTTAACTGTTATCTGGCGTAAGGGTTAGAAACGGCAGTCTCCGGTATATTGAGTTCATAAAGCAGGTGTAAAAAATCCATCCATCCGCGAGGGGCGCGACCGACTATCTTCTTACCGTTTACGGTTAGATAGCTGAGTAAATCGCTCATGTGAGATCCGTTGATGGCTTTACCCTTTAAAATAAACTCGCCTCGGGGGTTCCAAACCTTCCCGCGGCGGGCCAGTTTTCCCAAAATATATTCGGCGTTTTTACGATGTCGGGACGGAATAGAATATAATATATCGGCGCGTCCTCGTTTGTCATCATCACCATCATCATCATCATTATTATTATTATCATTATTATTATTATTATTTACCCCGCGACTCTCTTCGGGGTTAGTTAACGTCGTTGGGGTTAGCTCCGCGTCTCTTTGTTTAAGGAGACCTAAATAACGTTGCATTAGAGCTTGATACATTTTAAGTTTTTCATATTGGTCCAATGAAACATCTTCTAGTATATCTCTCATCTTTGCGTCTAAATCATGTTCCGCTTTGTCACGGATGGTCGGGGCGGGTCTGCTGAAACATTCCATTTCACGCAGAGAGACTAGAAACATTTTCTGAGTATTTTTCAAACTCATAACGTATTATTTATTGACTAAACCGCCTACTAGACTTCCGAGGATTGGTGCGATTGCGGCCAGTAGAGGGAGCAAGAATCCTCCTTTTTGAATGAGCGATGCCCTTTTATGTTTCAGACTTTTTTTTTTATCCGCCATGTAACAACTATTGCCTAGGCCCATTCTACCCTCTAATTTTTTTTTTTAAGTTTGCTTCTCCTAAAGCAAATTCTCTGCAGTCGCATAAATACTCCACTGCCCAGACAGGATCTAGGCTTGGTTAGCTCTGCAGGTGGTCACCCAACCACCAACAAGGCTCTTTTGAAGCCGCTGACCAGGTGACAAAGGAATATATGCGTCTGCCGAAGGAGTGTATTCAAGCCCGTCTTCTCGGAGCCCGAACAAATGGCTCCAATGATTTGGAATACACAAATGACCGATCAAAGGAATGTTCATGACTTCTTATCAATCACAAAGGATATTCTGGCGTCTCGCCCTTCCTGGAACGTCTAGACGGAGCAACAGGACCGTCAAGTGGTGAAACTTGGAACTATCCTTAGTGACATTTCATATAAGTAACCGCATTTTACACATTTATACCATGATAATTCTTGACAGATAACTGAACTACGAATGATTCATGTTATGTCTTTGTGTGTATGAACATCCTATTTCATTTGTACTCCATAAAGAATGAAAGATAATCAATATCTTTCAGTTCAGTCAGATTAGACAAGTAGAAGTTACCTCACAAGTTAGTTTATGATGCATTAATTACGATGTGTGTTAAACGGGTTGTGTGGGAAAACTGATTTGCCAGACTGACCAAATTTAATGCCAAATTATTAATCCCTTTAATAATTTTTTTCTTAAAGTCTGCGCGAGCGAACAGAAGGGTGTGCCACCACCTACTGAAGCCCCGCCCAGAGACTTTAAAAGGACGAGGAGACCCTCGCTCACTCTTGCTCCTCTCTTGCTTCCAAGCTCTTGTTTCCAAGCCTCTTCCAAAACTCTCTTGCACGACCTGCAAGTGTCCCAGCCTGCTCGAACTCTTTGTTCCAAGAAACTTGCCAACCACGTGGCCTTTTCTTTTCTGGCAGCAACCGTTGCCGAGAGCAGACACTCGCTCCACGCCACGCCAAAGCAGGTGCAAACTGCAACGCTGACCCCAAAGACTCTTTCACTCCTTTTTCCCTTTTTTTTTTTCTCTCTTCACCATCGGTGGAGTGCCCGCCAGCGGACTCCGCGGCCCCGGCGTACACTTGCAACGTATCGCCGGACTCAAGGTTGTGCACCTAAGCCGCGCACCTCACCTGCTATTCGGTGGCGCCCCGCCGCAGTGCCAGCTCACCTCCAACGGCTGGCCTTCCCTGTACGCAGGCGCGTAGCAAACCAACCTTGCCGGAGAATCAACCTCGCCGAGCCGCCGACCAATCAAGGGACGAGCCGCGCAACTCCGTCAGCCCCCTGAGCGGCTTCCCTTGATCACCTGTGGGATACCCCCTTTTTGATTTTCTTGCCTTTTTCAACGAACATTGACTATTTTTCCCCCTTTCAAAAGACCGCCCGTTTCTGTTCGCTTCGACGCAACACCGATTCTCGTAAGTGTGCATTTGATTCCCAAATTGATACCACTGGGTGCAACTTACGTTTGAAACATATCACAGATCTGGCAGGTCAAATTTCTCTTTTCCCTGTTTCCTCATTCATTCGCATTCTTTCCTTATTTTCATTCGCTTTATTTTGTTTCTTTTCTTCTGACGGTAGAATAGTTAGATAGGCAGTGTTTTGATTCTGTAGTGTAGCAATCGTGAATAAATGCATGTTTTACGAACTCTATTCCGCCTAAGTCATCTGTGTTTCTGAGTGGATTATTATTCTTTTGTTAGTACAACGAACCACTGAATATCGAGTGTGGCGACTTTAGATTATAAATGACTGATAAAAGAAGGATTTTGGTCGTTGTTTGCTCCTGTTAACCCAAAGCAAAACCAACGTGGTGCCCCAGAGGTTATCGAGGTAAATATAATTTACCTCTGTAACGTCCAGATTATTAACTCGTCCAAAAGACGACCCAATTATAGCCACATAATGGTGCCGGCCGTGTGAGGCTATATAACATAAGAAGATCCACTCGAAAATACAAGACTTTGGACGTGAAAAGTAAAACACATTTCACGTAGTGTACCTAATCATTTTGCTCTGTGTAAAAAGGAAAACATTTCTGCTTACATAGAACTGCACTGACTTTACCCTTCAGCGTTGAATCAAGCGTTTGTTAGCCGCCATCTTGCGTGTGTTACCACCGGAGTGGCTTGCTAGAAGTAAACGAGAGTAACGGGATTGATTGATGGAAGAAAAGAAAGAGCCGGTCACCGTTTGAGAAAATAGTGGCTTGTATTTGAAAACGTACGTGATAGAACTCGAGTTGTGCAACTTTTAAATTTCAGCTGGCTGAATTTGAAGTTGTTTGTCTTTGTGTGTTGTGTTTCCGGAAATTGTGGGAAGTCAGGTGACAGCCGATGTGCATCGCTTTGACCAGACTCGAGTTACGTGCTTCGTAGTAGCTAACCGCGAGCAACGTAAACGACGTCCGAGTCACTTTTCCCGTGTCCTCCTACACCTAGCTTGTGGGAGAACTTTGAGTCGTGACTGAGCTTTCTGTAGCCGCCGACTCAAAGTTTCAGCTCGTGGCGAGCGGATTAACAGAGCGCTAAGACGTTAGCTGCTTACCTGTACCGTGTACGCATTTCCACAAGGTGGCGCATAGTCCTTGTGAAGAGCTGTGTGGCTCATGGAGGCGTGGTTGAGTACCTCCCCCTCCCTTCTTGTTGAGCCACGCCTGCAGACGCCCCGAAAGGGAGTGAGTCCTGCAGGCTGTCAGCTGTCAGTCAGTGTTTGGAGTGACACAGATCACTCGAGCTTGCTCCACTGTCAATAGACAACTGACCCCCCCCCCCCCCACTGCTGCTTTAACGCCGGTGGTCCTTGCTCCGCGATAATTCTGATTCAATGTTACTACACATTGCTTTTTGAATTGTTTTCCGTGTCGAGCGTTGTACTAAGTGATTTTAGTCACCGTTAGTACGCAAGGATAATAAAAAAATTATCCACGTCCGATTAAACGTATTTGTAGGCTCAATTGACTGCTTGCGTTTAATGATTATAGTAATAGCCTACCGCATTCTAGCCTTTTACGCTGCCTAGCGTGAGAGAAATTACGGTTGCATCAACAAAACATACTGCTGGGTCAAATTAATACAAAGGAACTATTTACAATGTTGTGTTTTTCTTTTTTTCTCTTTTTTTCATATTCCCTTTTATCCAGTTTCATACTAGGCTAACTAGCTGTATTCTTGACTTAACATTCCACTTAATTTCGGGTGTTGTGTTTGTTTAGTTGGTTTGGTAAACCTAGTATTATTATTATTATTATTATTTTCTTCTCTTTTATTTGTTTTTTTTCTCATTTTTATCCATTATTTTTAATTTTGTTGTTTTTGTTTGTTCTTTTGTTTTTGTTTTTCGGTTGTGTCTAGTTAATAAGAAGGTGTGAGTTCGAATGAGCTATTATTAGAGAGGCAGCTCTAATATTTCTGTATAGTTTTGCAGTTTTTGTGTCCCAAACCCCGTCCACAAGACATTTGCATAAAACTGTACTGACACTGTAATCAGTCATTTGACTAAGACTATTAACCCCTTTTAAGTTTATTTTCCCCTTTTCCTGCTTTGTTGTTTATTTAATTTAATTTTAATTTCAACTTTTAACTCGACTTCCAAAAAAAAAAATTTTTTTTTTGAATTTTTTTTTTTATTTAGCTTTTGGGATTGACCGCTGTAACATTTCAGAGTTACTCTGTCCCTCATTTAAGCTATTCTTTGCTGAGTGAATCAAGTTGAAGTTAGTATTATCATTTTTTTTATTTTTCTTTCTTTATTATTTTATTTTTGTTGCTGTTTGTTTTTGTTTGTTTTGATAACTGGAATTGATTTTTCACAACTATAGTGTAAGCTGTGGGTTGCATAGCCCACTACAAATCTTTTGCTTTTGTGGCAATTTCCCTTTTGATAATTTGAACCCAGTGTGTATTGTTGACGATAATACTTGATAGCGGTAGTTAGCTAACTGCGTACGCTAATTAACTAACTATTAAACGCTAGTCCAAGTTTGATCGTCTAAAAAAGCTATTGACAATATGGCAGCACCCCGAGAGACTCCCAGCCCCTGTGAGAGCCTAGACACCTTGGCTCAACTGGTGCAAGAGCTGACCAAGGACTTCTTACCTGGATACGCTGAGTCTATTAGGGATGCGGATGTCAATACGCTAAATGATAACCTCGCGCAGCTCATGAGTGACGCTGAGACAAAAGCCCCAAAGGACAAATCACTCATTCGAATGCTCGGATGTCTGACTTTGAACCTTGCCGCGCAGTTGAAGCTTAGCGATGCCGAGGACTGTCAAGTGAAACACCAACTTGACATGGCACGACAGCAGAGCAGTGACGCCACGGCACAGCTTGAAGCCGCCCACGACCGAGTGAAGGTCATGGAGACCCAGCTGGATGACGTTAAAGCGCAGCTGGATGAGGCAGAAGCCCGCGCAGATGCGGTGATAGCCGAAAATCTGGGCAGTGATGCAGATGAGTCTGCTTCCACTGATGACTCCCATCAAAAGATTGGTGAGTTAACCCAAGCTCTCGCGTCCGCCGAAGAGACGAATCGAGAGCAAGAAAAACTGCTGAGATCCGCGGCAAATGAAATTAGCAAACGAAAAGCAGAGGTGACTGACTTGACTGAACGACCGTCAAAAGACCAACTTCGGCTAGCAGAAGCCAATTACTTTCGGGTTAGTTCGTCGCTAGCTCAGTCCACCGATGAAGTGAAGCGCCTCCAAGTTCAGGTACAGACCTTTAGGGAGGAACGTAATGCCGAAGTGGACCGCTCATATGACCTGCGAACCAAATTAGCATTGACTGAAGCCGAGGTTACCCGCCTCTGACAATGCCAGCAGGAATATGAGACAGAGTTTGCTCATATTAAACATGAGTTGCAACGTACGCAGCAGTTGAATGAGGTCTCCCGAGGAGCCTCCCGGCCGGGAGCTCCACCCCCGCACAGACCTCCTGATCCCAGAGCCACAGCACCACAGCTCAAACTGTCACCTGAGTCCGGAGCCGCCTGGAGGACGCCGCCAGTGACCACCGCCGCTTTAGGCCTGGCACCGCCGATGGCCGCCTCCCCACACGCTTTAGGGCCATCAGGTGACGACAGTTTCCAACGTGGACCCATGTCGACTCCCCCGTTGGAGAGACAAATGGGCGTGGCCTGGAAAGATTTGGACAAGCTGGCTCGAAACATAGCCAAATTCGAACCGAAACCAGGGGGGTCCCACAACACAACAGAGTACTTGAAAGACATCAACTATCATCTCCAGAGGTTCCCAATGGCAACCGTGGAAGATAAGTTGTACTTGATCAAAATGACGTCCAGCCGAGCAGTCAACAGACTGCTGGAACGGCAGCCCGCTGATGTGTTGTCTGACCCCTTGGCACTGCACCAAGCCATCTCACGCGAGTTTGACGGTTCTCCTGGCTTGTCGGGCATGGAAGCCGCCATGTTCGTTAAACAGGGAAAGCAGGAGTCTCCTCAGGCTTTCTATAGTCGTCTTCGCGATGCCTATTTTGGGACTCGTAACGAACCCAGCATGGAGGAAGATCCTGGTTTTAAAACGTTGTTTGTCAGAAACATCCAACAAAACCTTAATCACTACTTGGGACTGGCTTTGTGTCCTGAGACACTGAATAGCTCGCAGCTACGTGACTTAGCAGCTAGGGGCTATGCAAAGCTAAAATTATCCGCCCCCAAGGCAGGCGACGCAGGAATTTATAAAGTGGACGTGGGTCCTCCTTCAGAGCTGGAGGGAGCCTGCTCCTTTGATCCGAGGGAAGACCAGACTAAATCAAAAAAGTCAAAACAGTCCCGCGCCCCGCGAAACCGGAAACCGCGCTCCAAAACCGACTACTCGCGTGACGAGAAATCGGACGGAGAAAAGCAAGCTGACGACCGCCGGCGCTCCAAATTTGCTAAAGGTAAGCCCGATTCGCGCTATCATCCAAAACGTGATAAAGTCGAACGCGCGCCAGCAACCGATTCCTGCCGCGAGTCCCGGAACCGCCAAGTCGACTCCGAGACTGACCACAACGCAGTTGCCAACGGCATATGGAAGGCACTCCTGAAATTGTCAAAAGACTCGTCAAAAGACCCGCCTTTATGACTAACCGACGGCCGGATGCCCACTGAAGTGACCCACCAGCAGAGGTCACCAGAGGGGCCTCCAGTAGCCGACACTCAGACACCTACTAAACTGCCATCTGACTCAACAATATTGGTACTGCAGGCTGATCCAAATACAGCAGACCCGCATGTATCGCGATCAACCGATGACGTGAGACCGTTCCAACAGCTTTTAGGTGATCTCACCACCAGGGGGATAGCTCGTAAATTCTATCTGAGCGTCACCCTGGAGCGAGCTCTAACCTACGAAGCCCTTGTAGATCCCGCCGCAGACATCACGGTGATGTCCAACACGGTGTTCGAACAACTCCGCGCCGCGTCACAAGCTAACAGTCGACCGCTCCGCCTACGGCGGTGCCCACTCACCGTTAGCGCCTTCTCACCTACAAACACAAAGCTGGAATCTGTCGCGATGGTACACTGGTCCATTGGCCCCATGGAATTCATCCATCCAGTCTATGTGGGACCCATTGAGTCAGTCCCCCTTCTTATTGGCCAAGACCTGTTGTTCCGCTTCCAACCCATCATAGACTACCAGAGACTCCAGATTTGGGCCCAGGTGCGGCAGGCCCTGCCGACATTTCCTTCGGGCCCTGACCAGGCTCAGCTCTGCACTGTGACTCGGGCGCAGCCACCACACGGGGAAGCAGACGCCCCCACAGGGAGCTGGGACACCACTCAGTCCAAGGCAGGACCCCTCGCGTCCCCGACAAAGGACCGGCTGAGAAGCCATGACACCTTCCTTTGTGACCTTGACCCACCACCGCCTGATGCAGGGTACGCCCCGCGCATCATCGGAGGTGTCCACGTGCAAGGTGCACCTGTTCTTGACGCTGTCCTCGCCTTGTGGGCTGACAAATCAGCCATTTCTGCAGCATTCGTTGACAACTTGCGAGATCTCGACCCGAACATTCTTTTCGTCTCCAAGTCTTGCCGGTTTCCGTTGAACACGGAACCTCCTCTTACAATAACTACAGTGGGCGTGTGCGCCTTAAACCTTCAGTGGAAGCAGCACTCACTGACCCACTACTTCTTGGTTGTCCCGGACGCGCCTCACACCCTTTTCGTGGGTGCAGATTTGCTTGTTCGTCTTGCCGTCCATGTGGACACCATCAACAACGTGCTTTGGTCCCTCACCAACTCGGAACCTCTCGCTTGTGTTCCCAGTCTTCCAAACATGAAGTCCGGGCAGACCATCCCAGATGCTTGCAAAGTCTTAAACGAGGATGAAGTGATTGCTCCGGCGACCACGATCAACATTCCGATTCGCTTGGTGGCGCGAGCTAACCAGGTCTTGAATGCTCGCTCCGCTTTCTTTCAACCTTCATCGGAATTCATGAACCTGTCGTTACTCTTGGAGGCCACAGCCATCGTGGACGCCTCCCTCACCACTCTGATCTTGGTTCACAACCCCCTGTCGTACGACGTTCGCATACCAAAAGCGACCCGTCTGGGCCTGCTCATCCGTTCCGACTTCCACGACTTCACTCTAACGGTGCCTGTGGTTGGACACATCCCATCTGACTTGTTCTTGACTGAAGACACCGGTGGCCGAAGACTCACCAGGCCATCTCAGCTTGTTACGGTCAACCCTGCCGGTCCCACCAACGATGAAGACATCGTCTGGGTGGACCTGGGGACAGACCAACAACTGGTGATTTATGCCTTGAGCGCGTTGCCTCCAACGCCCTCTAGCATTCCCTCTGGAAACCCAGAGACACCTCAACCAACCACGACTCCAAATGGGGACCTTCAACTGTACCCAGAGTTCGAGGCGCACCTCCAAGAAGTTCTGCAGCGCGCCGACGCGCTCCGGTCCGAACAGGACCGCGAACGTTTGCGCACCGTGTTAATGAAATACACAACCTCTTTTGCCAAGGACTCCTTGGATTGCGGGTTGACGGCACTACATGTGGTCCGCATCCCGACCCAGCCCGGCGCTCCTCCAACTTTCGTGCGCCAGTACAAGATTCCGATAGCTTCTTACGAACCAGTACAGAAGACTATCGACGCCATGCTGGAAAAGGGCATCATTCGCCCCTGTAACAGCACCTATTCGGCTCCATTGTGGCCAGTCTTGAAGCCAAACGGCACATGGAGACCAACCATTGACTATCGCAAACTGAACCAACAGGTTCCTCTTTCGCGATGGCCCATGACACAACTTGAACAGGAACTTCCCAAGGTTCGAGATGCCAAATTCTTCACCACCATCGATGTGGCTTCGGGGTTCTGGACGATCCCAGTAGACCCAAGGGATCAATACAAGTTGGCATTCACCTTTGGCAACAAACAGTACACTTTCAACCGGTGTCCATTCGGCTACGGCAACTCCTCAGCCGAATTTAACATCTTCCTCAACAAGGCGTGCCCTGACGCCGCCGCCAGGGGCAACCTCATTTATGTCGATGACATTATGATGAGGAGCTCCTCTTTGGATGACCACTTGATGGAAATCGACCACGTTCTTGGACAGCTGTCTTCTGCAGGCGCCCAACTGTCCCTCCTGAAAGGTCAGTGGTGTCGCACGAAGGTCAACTACGTGGGGATCTTGGTTGGGCCGAACGGGATCGAACCACAATCCAGCCGTATTCAAGGCCTTCTTGACATCAAAACCCCCACCGATGTGTCAAAATTGCGCAGCTTCCTTGGCGTGTGCAACTATTTGCGCCAGTTCATTGAACACTTTGCTGACATAGCACGCCCTCTTACTAACCTGCTGAAGAAAGACACGCCCTTCGATTGGGGTGACGAACAAAACAACGCGATGAATATGCTAAAACAAAAGCTGGGCTCCGCCCCCTGTCTCGCGTACCCCGATAGCAACAAGGAATTTTTCTTGGAAGCAGGATTCTCCGACCATTGTTTGAGTGCGGGTCTATACCAAATGTACGACCAGGACAAACGCGTTGTGGCGTACGCCAGTAAAACGTTGAACGGCCCCGAGTTGAAATACTCCGACTGCGAAAAAGCCCTGCTCTCCACAGTATGGGCAATCAAACATTTCTCAAACTACATTGGATGCCAAAAAGTAACGATTGATACTAACCATCATCCGGTTACTTTTCTTAACAACCAATGCATTCGAGACGGCGTCGTAACGAACGCGCGCATTGCCGGCTGGCTGATGGCGTTACAAAGTTACGATGTCCGAGTCCGGTACACGAAAAACGCAAAGTTACCGCTGGGTACCGATCTAGCGATTTGCCAGAACTGTGTGTCAACTTCCCCGACCCCGCCGACAGACGTCGCCGTGGCACCGGTGCCGGAAGTCACCGCTATTTTGAGGAACATGTCTGCAAAGACATGCCTACAGCTTACGTGGATGGCTGCTCTTACCACCACCAAACCCAGCTGCAGGCTGGGGTGGGCATCGCTTGGGTCAACGACACACCGTGCAAACCACTGCAATTCCAATTGGGCCCCCACTCTTCTCAATATGCGGAAATCGCTGGCATCCTGAATACACTCAAATTGGCAGTTGAACACGGTGTCACGGTGCTGGTTATCTGCACTGACTCAAACTATGCCCGCCTCGTCATCTACCGGTGTGGCGTCGAAATGGTTTCCTTCCATTTGGTTTCCTCCAATGATATGCATGTCTATTGGAAAAAGGTCCGGGGACACTCAAAACTCCCAGGACCTGACAAACATTTTAACGACCTAACGGACACGTTAGCCAAACAAGGGGCCCTCAACGGGACTCCTTGGACATTTGATACAGCTTGGCTGCCCACCCGGCCCACCCTGGAGGTCAACGTTCTCACGCGCCGCCGCGCTGCGGCCGCCGCTGAGTCTCGCGACGCCCCCACACGAACCCCTACGGGGCCCGTGGCGTGCGTACCGCCCGTCCGAACCTCCGACTTGGTCGCCCAACAGGCCGGCGACCCCGCGCTTTTCAAAATAATTCAGCACCTTTCTGATCCTGTTGCCAACCCCGTGTCGCCTGACGCGTTGAGTGACGACAGCGACTTCAGAGACTTGCTCTCCGTGCTGCAAAGGCTGCGTCTCGTTAAGGGCCTTCTGGTTTATGACTCCGCGGTTGGTGGTTCCACGGAGCCAAAGGGGGGTCTTGCTAACATACGACCACGACGCGCCTTATGCAGGCCACCGCGGATTCAAGGCCACTGTCACCGCACTACAACAGGTGGCATACTGGCCGCGCATGCATAATGATGTAGCAACCTACATCAAAGGATGCCTGGTTTGCTGCCAGTTTCAGCAAGCAAACCTGAGTCACCGAGCACCACTCCAACAGAAAGGAGTCAACTTCCCATGGTCTGATCTCCAAATTGATTGGGTGGGACCACTGGTCAGATCTTTGAGAGGGAACAAATACTTTCTTACAGTAGTTTGTGCGTTCACCAAGTGGGTAGAATGCCTGCCTGCTCCAAACGACACCGCACACACCACTGCATGCCTGCTGATGAACCACGTGTTCTCCCGTTTTGGGTTGCCCTCACGGGTTAACTCGGACAGGGGAACCCACTTCACAGCCGAGGTAATGCAACAACTTTGGCAAATGCTCGGAATCAAGGCCCAGTTGCATATTAGCCATCACCCGCAGTCATCAGGACAGGTGGAGCGGACTAATCGCACCGTGGTAAATTTGCTGAAAAAGTTTGTTGTTTCCAACCATCGGGACTGGGACACCCGACTCCCACTGATCCTCATGGCGATTCGAGCCACCCCTCACGAATCCACAGGGGTGGCCCCCTTTGAAATGATGACCGGACGGCGAATGACGCTCCCCCTGCACCTGATGTATCAGCCAGGAGAAACAAACCTAACCACGGCATACACGGCCTCCCAGTACGTGGAGGACTTGCAAGCCCACCTCCGAGCCACGTTTGCATTTGCTCAACAACGGCTTAAGCAAAGTGCAGAAGGTCAGAAAACCTACTACGATAGGAAAGCCTCACGGACCGAGTTCGAAATAGGTGATCGAGTATGGTACTACTTGTTCGCGCAACCAAATGCTACTACTCCGCGTGCCCAGAGGGGCATCGCCCGAAAATTTCTTCCCTGGTGGGCAGGACCATATGAAATCGTCGACAAACTGTCACCCGTCGCCTATCAAATTAGGATGAATAAAGGACGTCAGGGGGACCAACTGAGGTGGGTCCACTGAAACCAGATCAAAAGTCACTGCGGTTTTGAACGTCTGGGAACGCGATCGAGCGGATCTCAGGACCAGCATGCGCGCGAAACTGACAAAGGGGGGTCACCAGCTGACTCCGAGTCAGCGGCCCAACCGACACCCTCGACTGACGCGCCAAACTCCGTCGACCGACCTCGCTGACTACGATGTTTAAAAGTATCACACGTGAAAAAGGGGGGTCAACATCCCGCTGCACCTACCTACCTACCTAAGTGATACCATACTGAGCGACGCTAATCCGCTTGTCTTTGTTGGTTGCTAGAGGATGGTGTGATATGATGACGACCCTGATGTTGTGCATCACCGCTGTGGTGAGTTGGCCAGAAACGGTTGAACCCGGACTTGCAGCGGAAATTGCCTTGATTGAATAACCAGGATTGCTTACGAATGATTGCGAGAAGTTAGCATACTGTGTTTTTCTACTTATTTACAGACGCTTGATGCAACACTTAAGGATACGGTCCTAACTGTAACACCGATAGCATTATGCAGAATTAGACTAGACAACTACAAAACGATTTGCAACTCAAATTCAAAAGATTATGTACACTCAAGGTGTTATAATACTTATAAATGGTATGCTGCGTGAAATCAGTTTTTTTTGCTAGCTATAAAAAGCTCCCCCGTACTTGAGGCCTTCAAAAGCAGGTCAGAGTACCCTTTTTAAAGCGTTAGTGAGTCTAGCTAATCTAACTAAGCCCCTTTGCCTTCCTTCCCTTAGTCTAGCGTGACTGCCGAGGATACTCTGATTTTTTTTTTTCCTTTCATTTCTTTTTCTCCCCTCCTCCCTTTTTTTCCCTTTTCCCTTCAGTTATTCTTGGATAGCGCACGACTTTTGGGTGTTTAATTACGCTATAGGAAGATGCGATAGCTAAGTACCTAGCAACGATAGTGTCGCGCTAACCGACCTAAGACTTTTTTTTTTTTTGACGAACACCCCCAGGGGTGGAGATTTGCACCGACACGCAGGTGCCTGAGACAACCTCCCCATCTTTATAAGAGAGCTATGGCCTGAGTATAGTCCCGGGTTTTTGAGTTTTAGAAGGCGAAAGCCTCTTTTTCGTTCTCTCTCTCTTTTCTTTAATTTGCTGTTCGTTTTCCCCTAGTTACTCATAATATGATACGAGCCTTATAGCCTGAGGAAAAGTTTTCTTCCTTTTCTTTTGTTTGGAATTTCGCGTCTTGCGTCTTTCCCAGGCCCGCGCCTGTTTTGGGACCCGAGTCCCTCAGTCAGCTGACACAGTACCAAGTTAGACACACACTGTTAACTGAATACACATAGAGACACCTTGAAAACACACATACAAACATACATGACATACCCTGCATACACATAACCAGGCAGAGGTTAGGGAAAAGTTGCACTAGTGGTATGTCTTGAGTGTTGCAGCAGAGCGTGAGTGGGACTCCGGCCGTCTGACCGTGGCCTGGACCCTGGCCACGCATCATCTGGACCCGCCAACCTGGACATCCTGAAGATTCATCCCGCTTGACGAAGGGGGGTCTGTAACAACTATTGCCTAGGCCCACTCTACCCTCTAATTTTTTTTTTTTAAGTTTGCTTCTCCTAAAGCAAATTCTCTGCAGTCGCATAAATACTCCACTGCCCAGACAGGATCTAGGCTTGGTTAGCTCTGCAGGTGGTCACCCAACCACCAACAAGGCTCTTTTGAAGCCGCTGACCAGGTGACAAAGGAATATATGCGTCTGCCGAAGGAGTGTATTCAAGCCCGTCTTCTCGGAGCCCGAACAAATGGCTCCAATGATTTGGAATACACAAATGACCGATCAAAGGAATGTTCATGACTTCTTATCAATCACAAAGGATATTCTGGCGTCTCGCCCTTCCTGGAACGTCTAGACGGAGCAACAGGACCGTCAAGTGGTGAAACTTGGAACTATCCTTAGTGACATTTCATATAAGTAACCGCATTTTACACATTTATACCATAATAATTCTTGACAGATAACTGAACTACGAATGATTCATGTTATGTCTTTGTGTGTATGAACATCCTATTTCATTTGTACTCCATAAAGAATGAAAGATAATCAATATCTTTCAGTTCAGTCAGATTAGACAAGTAGAAGTTACCTCACAAGTTAGTTTATGATGCATTAATTACGATGTGTGTTAAACGGGTTGTGTGGGAAAACTGATTTGCCAGACTGACCAAATTTAATGCCAAATTATTAATCCCTTTAATAATTTTTTTCTTAAAGTCTGCGCGAGCGAACAGAAGGGTGTGCCACCACCTACTGAAGCCCCGCCCAGAGACTTTAAAAGGACGAGGAGACCCTCGCTCACTCTTGCTCCTCTCTTGCTTCCAAGCTCTTGTTTCCAAGCCTCTTCCAAAACTCTCTTGCACGACCTGCAAGTGTCCCAGCCTGCTCGAATTCTTTGTTCCAAGAAACTTGCCAACCACATGGCCTTTTCTTTTCTGGCAGCAACCGTTGCCGAGAGCAGACACTCGCTCCACGCCACGCCAAAGCAGGTGCAAACTGCAACGCTGACCCCAAAGAATCTTTCACTCCTTTTTCCCTTTTTTTTTTCTCTCTGCACCATCGGTGGAGTGCCCGCCAGCGGACTCCGCGGCCCCGGCGTACACTTGCAACGTATCGCCGGACTCAAGGTTGTGCACCTAAGCCGCGCACCTCACCTGCTATTTGGTGGCGCCCCGCCGCAGTGCCAGCTCACCTCCAACGGCTGGCCTTCCCTGTACGCAGGCGCGTAGCGAACCAACCTTGCCGGAGAATCAACCTCACCGAGTCGCCGACCAATCAAGGGACGAGCCGCGCAACTACGTCAGCCCCCTGAGCGGTGGAATACCCCCTTTTTGATTTTCTTGCCTTTTTCAACGAACATTGACTATTTTTCCCGCTTTCAAAAGACCGCCCGTTTCTGTTCGCTTCGACGCAACACCGATGCTCGTAAGTGTGCATTTGATTCCCAAATTGATACCACTGCGTGCAACTTACGTTTGAAACATATCACAGATCTGGCAGGTCAAATTTCTCTTTTCCCTGTTTCCTCATTCATTCGCATTCTTTCCTTATTTTCATTCGCTTTATTTTGTTTCTTTTCTTCTGACGGGAGAATAGTTAGATAGGCAGTGTTTTGATTCTGTAGTGTAGCAATCGTGAATAAATGCATGTTTTATGAACTCTATTCCGCCTAAGTCATCTGTGTTT
Organism: Festucalex cinctus; assembly: GCF_051991245.1. Taxonomy (NCBI): domain Eukaryota; kingdom Metazoa; phylum Chordata; class Actinopteri; order Syngnathiformes; family Syngnathidae; genus Festucalex; species Festucalex cinctus. The sequence goes on from NC_135413.1 coordinate 1,522,482, forward strand.
CCGAGTGGATTATTATTCTTTTGTTAGTACAACGAACCACTGAATATCGAGTGTGGCGACTTTAGATTATAAATGACTGATAAAAGAAGGATTTGATCGTTGTTTGCTCCTGTTAACCCAAAGCAAAACCAACGTGGTGCCCCAGAGGTTATCGAGGTAAATATAATTTACCTCTGTAACGTCCAGATTATTAATTCGTCCAAAAGACGACCCAATTATCGCTACAGCCAATATTCGGATAAACTTTTTTGTCTCTTCAATTTCTTATACTGAGAAGGATTTAGAGGTATGTGCCCTTTTAATAGATTCAAAGCGATCTCGCAGAGCGCTTTAATTAGACTATCGGGGGCTTTGCGTAGTATAACAATACGTTTCTTAGGGATCGCTTTGCAGAGAGATTGCAATAGCGGTTTATTTTTTTTTAAAAGCTTCGACATTTCAACTTTTAGCGATATACATTACAGGGAATTGATGAGGTAGTATTTGAGCGCGCAGACGAAGCGATTCTGAACACGTTGGAGTTAAATCTACTAATAAATAGCCGTGAGCTTCTCTCATGGCGTCTTCAAAACTTTCTAGAAAATATTTTTTCTTTGTAGGGAATATTTGATTAGCCAGTATACTAGCTTGTAATTTAGCACGAGGATTTTTAAACAATACCATATAATTGGTGTTGAGGCTGATTGTTCTACTGTATTTGCCTTGATGGAAAATGTTTTGCGTCAACAACATGATGCTCATATTTTTATGAAGTCTATACTGTGTAAATATTTTTACCACCTCGGGATTGTCGGATGCCTGGAAGATGAGATCGTCCAGGATGACCAAATGGCTCTGATGGCTCGGAAACAGATTCTCATCATCGAACGACTCGGGCAAATCACGCACAAATTTAATCTTTTTATTCACTTTTGCAAGGTCATCATACAACGTTTGGTTAGATGAAAAAACCCCCCACAATATTCTCAGGGGATCTTTGCATCACATGTTCACAATTTTCCAAAACACTTTTAACAAAATAGGTTTTACCACAACGCTAGGCCCGGATATCAGACAAGAAAAAGGTACTTGCAATCTCGGATCAAAATCAACTTGGGTCATTTCCATTTTTTTTTTCTTCCCCCCTCCTCAAATAAAACACAGTATCGCTTTAATAACCGAATGGAAGAGTATAACCATCGGATAGCAGACGTCGTTTGTCGTACACCACTTTGAACTTTTTCATAAATGAGGTGTTTCTCAGATAAAACCCCTTCTTACCACGTATAATGTTGAATTGGGGGGTGCTGATAACATCTGACCGCGGCCCCTTGGTACTAATGTATCCCTCCACCAAATCCTTGATGCTGTCAAAATTGACGCGTTGACAGGCGTCAACATTTTGGGTAATACCTTTTACCTTCATTACAGTTTTCCCGCTATCCCTGGTTCGTACTCGTAGCTCTTTGGTCCTGCTGAGACAAATTCTTGGATACTATCGCCACAAAGTTCATCCGTCAATTGTCCGAGTAAATCGCCTATAGGAAGCACGTCCTCACCCTCTTTTACCGAATAGATTAGACTGTCTGTGTCTGTATATAACACTCTAGTTTGCAGCTTTTCCAGATACGCGTACATTAACATGCGCGCATAAGCGGTTGTCATGCATGCTACAAAAATATTAGCTGACTTGGCAGAAGGTATTTGACAGTTTTGGTTGTAATTGTACTGTATCAGCGACACTTTGTCATTGAGGAAATGGAAAAACTTAACTTCGTACACCCCCGAAAACAATAGATTGAAAAAACGATCAGAATTATTAACAATTTCTTAAATTGTCACGGTGTCCACATTTGCCCCAGAGAGAGTTCATACATAATTTAGACACCCGTCTTTTTGCCGGATTAAATGCTATTTTAGCAGCTTCGAGTTGAATACCTTGATTTTTGTGATAGTCGCCGATATACTGTTGTTTATCCTCTTCACTGATGACGTGAGAGGGAAAGCCGGAAGCCTCTTGTTTTCCCTTGAGAAAAGTGTCCATATATCGTTTAAAAATGTCATTACTCGTCTTATCAAAATGCCATACTTCATCAATTTGTGACACTGTGTACCCTAAATCGAGTGCTTTAATGAATTTGAAACTCACCCACACGCCTGACAGCGCTCTTTGCTCATCGTTATGCTTACATTCGCTTTTTTGATCATTTATTTCTGCGCAGGTGCGACAAAGTGTAAACATCAATTTACCTTTAGTAGATTTATAGGGCAGTACCGGAAAGTACAGACCTGCTTGTAGTAGCAGTTGGAAAACTCTTATGAAAGAAAATTTGTACTCACATTATTACTGAGGAAAATCTGCATTTAGAGTTTCTTCCACACTTATTTTATACTTATTGGTACAACCGTAACCCACACATTGATATTTTCGTTAGCCGTAGAGGAGAAAAAATAAGCTCACCGCTGGCTTCACTTTTGTTTGGCATGAGCTATTACGTCCGTGCTGTCAGTCTGCGAATTCACTGCAGAGTCTGACGATCTTTTTTTGAAGCCTTGAGCCAGGACAGTGCAGTAGCAATTTTCTTAACATTTTCTTAACTCAAGAACTATGGTTATAATTAGGGGTGTCCCGATCCGATACTGATATCGGATCTGTGTCCGATATCAGCCAAAAAAACAGTATCGGATTTTTTATGTCCATGTCCAAAAATATCCGATATTTGCACACATATATAAACAGTCCTTTCCAGCTTCCGCTCCTGATTTTCTATCCAGCAGCGTCTGCGCCGAGCATGCAGCGCTCACGTTATCAAACAAACAAGCATGCATGTGAATTAGCTTTTAGCTAACCGAGGAAGAGAGAATGTCAACAGTGTGGGAGTATTTTTCATTGAAAAAAGAAAAAGACAGCGGACAGCAACGTTTGTCAAAAGTCGAAGTTCCCCGTGGTGGAAAATGAAGGGAGAAGTTTAATCTAACCAACCTCATCAAGTATTTGAAAAAGTATCACAAACGAGAGCATGAGGAGAAGAGAACCAAGGCGAATAATAAGACAGTCAACGGTGTCGGAATCATTTTCACACCGTAAGAAACTCCCACGGGACGGCAAAAAGGCTTCACGTAAGTATCGCTGAAAAGATCGCTTAATTTATTGTGCTTGATGGCCAGCCTGTCAATCGTTAGCAGCTCAAGCTGCTACGTTATTTCGAGCCGCCACTATTTCGTAGATAAAACTATACCGCGGATGCATGGTGACATTCAAAGGTGTATAGCGGCTTATGTGGCAAATGCTAACTCTGTGAGTTTCACCACGGACATTGGAGCTCAGAGCAACTTCATTTATCATAGAGGAGCATAGTATAGAAGCAAGCTAATGGGGCGGCATGCTGAAATGCTCATCTTCTTAAAAAAGAATCTCCATATTATCTTGGTCTTCAGAAAGGGTAGATGGAGGAATAGTGAAATTAACCAACTGTTTTTCTACTTTTATTATAGTTACATATTCATTTTTATTTATTTTAAATTGGAGCTTGGGACACCTTGAGCAGTGAGAGAGTGGCCAATATTGTGTTGATTATATATTTTTTTGTCCCGCCCGCTGCCAGAATGACCATACACTGAGTGTGTGTATGTGTATATATATATATATTAGGGGTGTTAAAAAAAATCGATTCGGCGATATATCGCGATACTACATCGCGCGATTCTCGAATCGATTCAATAATCGGCAGAATCGATTTTTTTATATATATATATATATATTAGGGGTGTGAATTCACACCCCTAATATATATATATATATATATATATATATATATATATATATATATATATATATATATATATATATATATATATATATATATATATTAGGGGTGTGAATTGCCTTGTACCTGACGATTCGATTCGTATCACTATTCACAGGTCACGATTCGATTCGATACCGATTAATCCCGATACGAATGGTCACGATTCGATACCGATTAATCCCGATACGAATTTATAAGTCGATTGTTGCGATTTTTTTTCATTCATATTTAGAAAATACTAATCAGTAAGCTTGTAGAGTGTAAGATTTATATGAAAATGTATTATTTATTTATCTGAAATTTCAGTCTTAGAGGTTGTAATCTGTTTCATGTTTGAACAGCATTAAAATAAAATATTAAGGCTTAATGTTCCGTTCATATAACATTCTTCCATGCTCAAGGTGTGAATCCTCACCCGAAGTCAGACGTTTTGTTGAATATTTTTCCATTAAAAATGGAAGTTTAAAAATCGATTCACACACACACACACACACACACACAAAAAAAAAAGGCAATGATGATAAGACGTTGAATCGGTAAGACTACCGAATGAACAATTCTGAGCTCTTTTAAAAAAATAAAATAAAAAATAAAAAAAAATGTTTTTTTTAATTGAATCGATTCGAGAATCGCGCGATGTAGTATCGCGATATATCGCCGAATCGATTTTTTTAACACCCCTAATATATATATATATATATATATATATATATATATATATATATATATATATATATATATATATATATATATATATATATATATATAATAATGTAGCCGCAAGGGGGCACAAGCCAGTGTCTTCTTGTGCCGGTCCCAAGCCCGGATAAATACAGAGGGTTGTGTCAGGAAGGGCATCCGACGTAAAACTTTGGCCAAACCAAACATGCGAATCAAATATATGACTTCTTCTTCGCCATCGGTGCTGTTGACCTACAGGGTGCCGGTGGAAATTGGACTACTGTTGGTCGAAGAAGGAGAGGAGGAAGGTGTGTTCGTAGGAAGAAAGAGAAGAGGAACACCACTTGTCTAGGACTTAGAGTAGGGACTTTGAATGTTGGGAGTATGACAGGAAAAGGTAGGGAGCTGGTTGACATGATGCAGAGGAGGAAGCTGGACATACTGTGTGTTCAGGAGACCAGGTGGAAAGGGAGCAAAGCTAGAAGTTTAGGAGCTGGTTTCAAATTGTTTTATCATGGTTTTAATAGGAAGAGAAATGGAGTAGGAGTTATCGTGAAGGAGGAGTTTGTTAAGAACGTCCTGGAGGTAAAAAGAGTGTCAGATAGGGTCATGAGCCTGAAGTTAGGAATCGAAGGCGTGATGATCAACGTTGTTAGTGGGTATTCGCCACAGGTAGGATGTGAGCTGGAGGAGGAGAACTTTTGGTTGGAACTTGATGAAATAATGCAGAGCATCCCTAGGAGTGAGAGAGTTGTCATTGGCGCAGACTTCAATGGACATGTTGGTGCAGGAAACAGAGGAGATGAGGAGGTGATTGGCAGGTTTGGTATCCAGGAGAGGAATGCGGAAGGACAGCTGGTGGTTGATTTTGCAAAAAGGATGGAAATGGCTGTCGTGAATACTTTCTTCCAGAAGAGGCAGGAACATAGGGTGACCTACAAGAGTGGAGGTAGAAGTACACAGGTAGACTACATCTTGTGTAGACGGTGTAATTTGAAGGAGATCAGCGACTGCAAAGTGGTGGTAGGTGAGAGTGTAGCCAGACAGCATAGGATGGTTGTGTGTAGGATGACTCTGGTGGTGAGGAAGACAAAGAGGCCAAGGGTGGATGCTGAAAAAGGAAGATAGGCCATCAGGTCACACACGTTTTCGTTCAGTTTCGCTCCACTACCAGGGCCACTAAATAATCTTTACTTCATAAAATAGATTTATTAGTAGTAAGTAAGAATCCGTGGAGTTCACCCTCTGAAAACCTGCCAATTTTGTGTTTTCGGTGGCGAAACCCCGGCACTATTTTGCGATGAGGCGCAGTGATCTCCGGTGTGGGCGTAGTGCCATTAGGTCGGTAGTGGTGTGATTTAGGTCACATGAGCCAATCAGGTAGCTGATGCTTTCTCCTCACCATAGCAACCGCATATAAAAAATGGCGACCACAACGTCGGAGAGCGAAGAAGAGCGAAAGGAGAAAAAAAGTTAAAAAGAAAGTGGGGAAAAACCTTCGTTCCCGTTCAGGTTTGCCCATCGCTTCAGCTGGCCCCGTCCTTCCAGCCATCTGCATCATTTGTAAAAATACATTTCAAAGTATACTCGTCTTGGATCGGAAGGCACACGGAAGAGGGATCATCTCGCCAAAGTAGAAACATTGTCAGCAGGTATGTGCTACACACACGCGTGCCCATTTCTGTTATTAATGTGACCGATATTTAGTATAGGGCTGAAAAGAATTTGTTGCTAGGTTAAGTTTTAAGGCTATAGTTTAGTAAAAACGCGAGCTGCTGAATGATTTATCGAGTGAATCCAACAGTTGTTACCAAACTCGAGTTACCTGTGCCCATCAGAGTCATAATAGTCACAGCTTCACACTCCCTTTTCCCCAAACTCTCTCTCATAAACCTCAACAAACACTTTACTTTACTTAAATCTGTGATGTGCATATACTGTAAAGAGGTGATGTGACAATAACACTTATAATGTAATTCTTTTTTGTCTAAAGGCGGGTTGCTGCAGGCAGCTGAGATGAAGAAAGACTGTTCCATTCTTCTGCATATTCAAGACAAAAGACTGTGTCACAATGGAGGTGCAGTTTTGTTTCAGAGATTACACAAGGTCAAGTCAACAGCAACAGAAACAGCAACCAGGGACGAACAAATGTGAGTTGTTACATTGCACTATTTCATTGTCACTTTGCTAAAATTTCACATTTCAAAAGTAAAGCATTGGTCAGCAATATGTCACTTGTATTATGTTTACATTTCGAGTCAGCATTAATTAGAAAGCATGACTCTGCAAATGTTGAGTGTGTGTGTGTTTCAGACAACCCTATGCTGAGAGCTACAAACTCTTTTTGTGAACAATCCGTCAAAGGATTATAGTTGACAAAGGTGTGATGAGAATGGATAAGCTAAGAGGTTTGTGAACAGTGTTAAGAAACACGGGGATCTTGATGCTTCAGACTACAGGTAACGTATAAATCTTCACATTGAAACACATTGTCTGAAATCTATGGTGAGAGATTTGTCTAAAATCTCACTGTTTCAGAGAAAAATAGTTGCTGACAAGCTCAATTTAAGTTAAAAATAAATTAATAAATAAATAAATAAAATTGATTCTCTAAAAATGAAAACCAGTTGGTTGTTAATTATTACATGCAAATGTGTTTTTTTTGTCTTCTGTATTTATAATTGTTCTTTGACCAAGAAAGTATATAGGCCTATAGGTATATTTTTATTTCTATCCAAATATACGATTATTCACTAGAATTTTCAGTAGGATATCCAAATACCAAAATATTCAATAGCTGCAGCACTAATAATACTAATTTTGAGTTGTGGCACGCCCACACGAGTTATTTTACCACACACCCATGTCAAAACTAGCTTACTGCACACACTGCACCCCAACTTCAAATTTTTGCTAACGTCATAATAATAATAACAATAATAACAACAATAATAATAATAATAATATATTATAATTTTTGTTGGATCCAAAAGCAACTTACATAATTATAGTTTCATGATTGTAATTGTCTTATTTTCAAATGTTTAAATATTTTCTTGATTTGAACAAAATATAATTGTTTTGAATAACCTTGATTTCAATTTTTACCAAAATAATTGTGATGATTATTTTTTTTCCATAATAGAGCAGCCCTAGTGTGATGTGAATATGTGTATCTTGTGCTCATCTTTCCCTTTAATTTTCTATTTCAGGCAGGATATACTGAAACGAAGATTGAGGTGTGATTTCCCCCAGCTGGTTTTTCACACCCCTTTCCCGCAACAACTCTGAAATGGTTTTTGTAGAGACATTATCAACAACTGACAAACTTTTAGACAGGGTACCTCACTCATCAGATACATCAACTACTGAGTCTACTGACGTAAGCCAAGAAAGTGACACTAACACATAGCTGGTTGGAAAATCACAGGGCATACGAGGACACTTTACAGTGCAGGGCTGTAAAATCTATGTAAAATCTGTCATTTTGTTTGTTTCATTATCAAGATGTTAACTCTCCATTTTAACACTTTTCAAGCAAAAATAAAAATGTCTGTATTCCATTTTTCCACAACACAGACCTTTGTTAAATTGGTCTGCCAAAAAAAAGAGAGCTGTTCCAATGAAGTTCCAAAGGTTTTATTGTGAATGCACATTAGATTTTTATTTTATTTATTTTATTTTTTTTATTAATGTTTTTTGGGTGGGAGGCGGGGGGTATAAATGACATGCTGTGATGAAACAATCTGATACTTTAATAAATATTCTATATGTTATAATAATCTGGGCTCTGAATGCATCGAGTCCATTTTGCCTTGTTCCAGGTTTGTGGTGCATGGTAGTATTTTTGGCCAATGTATGCTGCTTCTTGTGTACCTTTCATTACGTAATAGGTTGTGAATTGTTTTCATATATGAAACATAAACATAGCTAAATGTAACATCCGTGTGCTGGTTTCACTTCTAGTTGAAGCGTTTTTTGTTTTTTTGGCACAAATTTAATATATTTAATTATCTAAATTCACATGATTGCACCAAACCACCAATACTTGTTTCTGATGTTAGGTACATGTATTTATAACATCTGGGAATGATTTTCTGTTGCCAAATTTGATGTAAGACGTTTTACAACCAAAAACTGCAGCACAAGATTTTCTTTTTTTGTTATTTACCTATATATGCATTTCTGGCTTGTGACAAAATTGGGGCAGGAAAACATTGGGTGAACTTTTAACCCAAAGTTCAGAAGGGTATTATCTATCAAAAAATGCATTGAACAAGTAGTGCCCAGACAGTGGAGCGAAACTCATTTTCTAGGTACTTTTTTGGGGTTCACCCCACGGCCTAAGAGTGTTGTATGACTTTCAGGAAGGAGTTGAGAAAGGCTCTGGGTGGTGAGGATGTTCTCCCAGATGACTGGACAACTACAGCAAATGTGATCAGGCAGACAGGTAGGACAGTCCTTGGTGTGTCATCTGGAAGGAAAGGAGATAAGGAGACTTGGTGGTGGAATGAGGAGGTGCAGCAGTGGATCCAGAGAAAGAGGTTAGCTAAGAAGAAGTGGGACACTGAGAGGACTGAAGAAAGTAGAAAGGAGTACAGAGAAATACAGCGTAGGGTGAAAGTAGAAGTGGCAAAGGCCAAACAAGGGGCTTACGATGACTTGTATGCTAGGTTGGACAGTAAGGAGGGAGAGACTGATCTATACAGGTTGGCAAGGCAAAGAGATAGCGATGGGAAGGACGTGCAGCAGGTTAGGGTAATAAAGGATAGGGATGGAAGAGTGTTAACAGATGCCAGCGGTGTGATGGGAAGATGGAAAGAGTACTTTGAAGAGTTGATGAATGAGGAAAATGAGAGCGAACGAAGAGTAGAAGGGGTGACTGTTGTGGACCAGGAAGTAGCAAAGATTAGTAAGGATGAAGTGAGAAGGGCATTGAAGAGGATGAAGAGTGGAAAGGCACTCGGTCCTGATGATATACCTGTGGAGGTATGGAAGTGTCTAGGAGAGGTAGCAGTAGAATTTTTGACTGGGTTGTTCAACAGGATCTTAGATAGTGAGAAAATGCCTGAGGAATGGAGGAGGAGTGTGCTGGTGCCCATTTTTAAGAACAAAGGAGACGTACAGAATTGTGGCAACTACAGAGGAATAAAGCTGATGAGCCACACAATGAAACTATGGGAAAGAGTAGTGGAAGCTAGACTGAGGGCAGATATGAACATTTGTGAGCAGCAGTATGGTTTCATGCCCAAAAAAAAAAGAAAAAAAAAAAAAAAGAAAAAACAGAGTACGACCGATGCAGTATCTGCTTTGAGGATGTTGATTGAGAAGTACAGAGAAGGTCAGAAGGAGCTGCATTGTGTCTTTGTTGACCTGGAGAAAGCTTATGACAGGGTGCCCAGAGAGGAACTGTGGTTTTGTATGAGGAAGTCTGGAGTGGCGGAGAAGTATGTTCAAGTGGTGCAGGAAATGTATGAGGACTGTAAGACAGTGGTGAGGTGTGCTGTAGGTGTGACGGAGGAGTTCAAGGTGGAGGTGGGACTACATCAGGGATCAACTCTGAGCCCCTTCTTGTTCGCAATGGTAATGGACAGGATGACAGATGAGGTTAGACAGGAATCCCGATGGACTATGTAGTTTGCAGATGACATAGTGATCTGTAGTGAGAGCAGGGAACAGGTGGAGGAGAAGCTAGAGGCGTGGAGGTTTGCCCTGGAAAGGAGGGGAATGAAGGTTAGCCGTAGCAAGACGGAGTATCTGTGTATGAATGAGAGGGACCCAAGTGGAAGAGTGAGGTTACAGGGAGAAGAGACCAAGAAGGTGGAGGAGTTTAAGTATTTAGGGTCTACAGTCCAGAGCAATGGAGAGTGTGGAAAAGAAGTGAATAAGCGTGTGCAGGCAGGCTGGAACGGGTGGAGAAAAGTGTCAGGTGTGATGTGTGATAGAAGAGTTTCAGCTAAAATGAAAGGAAAGGATTATAAAACTGTGGTGAGACCATGTTGTTTGGTCTGGAGACAGTGCCACTGAGGAAAAGACAGGAGGCAGAGGTGGTAGGATGGTGGCAGAGATGAAGATGCTGAGATTCTCTTTGGGAGTGACCAGGTTGGATAGGATCAGGAATGAGTACATCAGAGGGACAGCACATGTTCGAAGCTTTGGAGATAAAGTCAGAGACTTAGATGGTTTGGACATGTCCAGAGGAGAGATAGTGACTATATTGGAAGAAGGATGCTGAGTTTTCAAATGCCAGGCAGAAGATCGAGAGGAAGACCAAAGAGGAGGTTTATGGATGTTGTTAAAGAGGACATGAAGGTAGTTGGTGTGAGAGCAGAGGATGCAGAGGACAGAGTTAGATGGAGGCAACTGATTCGCTGTGGCGACCCCTGAAGGGAAAAGCCGAAAGAAGAAGAAGAAGATAGAATGTCTCCAAAGGTGATCTTGTTGTCAGTCAATAAGATTATCACGATCCTACCGCAAACCGCTGGTTAAGAGGTGTGACAATAGTTCCTTGTTCGTCGTGGGTAGCTCGCCATCAAACGGATCACTGATGTCACTTGTCGGAAGAATGGAGCTTCACCAATCTTTCTGGCATCACAAAAATCCTGACCTGTATAAAGAACCGGCTTATAGTTCAGGATCTAAGGTTTCTACGTGTTGTACAACATAAAATTCTTTTCAATAAGGAAAATAAAATAACATGGTTGCAGGAAAGCGACAATATTTCCCATTAATAATTCAATAATGTCAAAATATAGCATTTTAACATTTTGTAATTACAATAAATTTAAATGATGTAACCACATTTCAATTATGAGCTCTCAAATTCCCAAAGTACATTTAAGGTAATACACAACTCACATTTTCAATGTGGAGTATTCTTTTAGCCATTTTAATTAAATTAATACAATAAAATTACTTCCTTCTATTGTGAGTAGCATTAACCTCAAATCACAATGAGGACACAAAAGTGAGTACTTCACTATCAAAATCTCACAAATAATTATTTTTGTGAACAATAAATTTCCCTTTTTGGTCGTAAAAATAAAATACATCCTCCAGAAACAAAATAAAAGTACAAAAATATATTTAGAAAACCACTAAATTTCGCTCCATTCACTTCGTTGTGTTTTCAACACACGCACACAATCACGGAGAACTTTCTAGAGCTAGCTTACCAAGGAAGAGGTTTTCCACCCAAAAAGCGTGGCAGTAAAAGGTCTCCTTCTGAATTCCCGAACTTCTAAAATCACATTTAGACGGGTTTACAATCGCGGACAATTCAATGATAGATACCAAAGAAATTAGCTAAGTTTCCATACCGTTTTTCTTGGTTTACATCCGAAGCACACAGAAGAATTCAGAAGCCAGTGCTCGTTTGCATTTGCGAAGTTAAAGACCAAATGTGAAGTAATTTCACAAAATACCATATAGGGTCACAATAGAAGCATTGAAACACTGTCCAACAAATAAAGTATGAAAAAATAATTTATATGTTATATATTTGACGAAATAATCGCTTTTCCGAAGTTTGAGCCTGGCGGGCGACAAACCCGGAAGTGACACGTCACACCGGGAACAGCGATGGCAGCGCTCCATGCAGACGCTATACAAAGCCACTCAAACGTCGATTCAGACAGCGATATCAGCGATAGTTTGAGTGAAAATGAGGAGAACCAAGTTTTTGAAGAGTTGGAGGAAGAGGAGGAGGTTGGCAATTTATACGTTGGACCTTACATGTACGAGCCAGATGCTAATCAGGATGCTGATAATGCGCCCAGACGACCTGACATGGAATGGAGACAAGACTCGTTGAGATTACAAGATTGGTAAGATATAGTAGGCAGTGGTATTTTTTTTTTTTTTTGAAGATGCCAGCATTTGCACATAATTTTATATTTTTGTCTGACATTTTTAAAAGAAAAATAAATCAGACTTTATGTTCAAGCAGTTACTCAGTACTTGAGTATTCTTTTCAGCAATTTTTTTTTTTTTACTTGTACTTGAGAGATTTATCAATGACTATTTCTTACTTTTGTACATGATTCAGTCCACGTACTTGTATATTTTGAAACAAATGTTTTCATAAACAACAGAATTATTGACTGATTGGTATAGCAATACACTTGTTCAATAACATTTCTGTTCATGGTGTAATCGCTCAGTATTTTACTAATTTTTTATTTTATTTTTTTTAATTTCAGGTGTACTTGTGGTAATTGCCAGCAAATGCCTACAGCTGTAGAATGTGTTTGCTGCCATGAAATTCAAAAAGTATTGACTGTACGTCTACAAGGAGAGGAACACTTCAATCAGGTACTGGACTGTATCACTGATCATCCTGGATTCAATGTTGTGTGCCTGGACCCATATGGATTACAGGTGGCATGGATGACCTACAAGCAGCAGTACAAAGGCAAGGCATTTGATGGGCCACAGGATGCCAAGTATAGACATATTACCTACAGACAATTTGTGCGCTGGTGCTGGAAGTTTCTTGGTCTGGACAACCGTGTTGTCCTTCCAGTATGTGCAGTGTCTTGTATCAGGGCACATTTTCCACCACCAGGAGAAGAGGAGTCAGCTGTATTCAAAGGGTTTCGTGTTTCACAGAGAAATGTTCCAGAACTGTGATTTGGACTAGTTACATCATAATAAAAATAAACAAATGAGGACAACTTAATACAAGGAATGTGATTCTTTATTTCCTGAGGAATCTCGTATGGTGCTCAGCAATAACATTTGATTTGTCCGGTCTGTTCACTGCTGCTGTAAGAAATTGTGGGTCGACTACCACATCACCGGTTCTGTACTTATTTGGAATGTCAATCAGTTTCATCACCTCTGAAAGGCAGTCATTCACATAGTCTGCAAAAAAAGAAAAAACAAATTGGGATGATAAATATTTGGGCGACATATGGGTTACACGAAGTAATGCATCTGCCTGGAATTGTTTTTGTTTCATAACTTACCATAAGTTGCATCCACCAATATCTTTCTCTTATATTTGGGATAAACGATGCAGTAGGAGTGTATTCCTTCCTTCGTCACTTTCTGTGGTCTCCCAGCATTTTCATTATAATGCATAGCAGCGAGAATGATTCTGGAATTGAACAAAAATTGCCTTATTAAGAAATTGTCAAATTGTGATGAAATAGCTTTATATCTCAAAGTTCCACAATTCATCCATATGTTCTACTAGTCATGGACAAATCACGCTTGAAGAAGCACATTACATTTTTTTTTTTTTTTGATTCTTCGAAATGCCATTTTTGGTTGAACAGATGCAGTGGAAATTTAATACATTTCCATTGCACATGTGTATTAATTTAATCGTTCACGTATTAGCATCCACCTATCATTTGTGAATGCATACCAAGGAGGGTGCGGTTGACCCTTCCCTCTTTGAATACCAGATGTGCTTTGTCAAAGTCATCAGTGATCTATCCAAAAATTCCATGTTTTTTCAAAATAATTGTAATCACTTACTTTTTTGCAAATCCTTTATCATAAGCAGACTGGTTGAGGAAGCAGGCATCTTCGAAGTGTTTGTAACAGAGAACACTCCTCGGTGATGGCGTGAAATTCATTCGCTTCGTGCGAACGAAAGTTGTCCATTTACGTGCCCTGTTATCTTTTGGCCACTTGTACAACTTTTCTTTAGCTTGAGAACAATACATCGCCACACATCGCCGAGTCATCTTACCGAGTAGTAATGCAACAATGCAGTTCAATAGCCAACTTCTCTCGCAACTTCCCGGTGTGATGTCATTTCCGAAAATTTCCGAAGATTGTCGAAGAAAAGCATTTTCGTTGTCAAGGGCGTTGCTATGGGTTAAACTAAGAACCTGAAAGGGTTGCATTAAAAAAAACAACGAAAATATGCTGACAATGGTTTAGCCATTGGTATTACTCAAAAACATGGTTGGCCAACCTTACTTCACATTTGGTCTTTAAGCTTCAGTGAATATTTAATGAGTACTACTTCCGGTTTCTTTACAAAATGGTGATGTTCATGATTATGGTAACTATAGACCTATCTCAATTTTGCCACAGTTGTCAAAAATATTAGAAAAACTTTTCAATAATAGACTTGATAAATTTATAACCAAACATAAATTGTTAGATGATAGTCAATATGGTTTTAGAAAAGAACATTCTACGGCCCAAGCCCTGACTGAATCCATGGAAATAATCACAGATGCTATTGACCGAAAATTATATACTATTGGAATATTTCTTGATCTAAAAAAAGCGTTTGACACTGTAAATCACAAATTATTATTTAATAAATTAGAGAGAATGGGGATCAGGGGCACTGTATTAGATTGGTTACGAAGCTATCTAACCAATAGATATCAGTATGTGACATTAGGAGGGAGTACTAAATAAAATGGAAGTTTTATGTGGTGTACCTCAGGGCTCGGTTTTGGGCCCTAAATTGTTTATACTGTATATAAACGACATATGTAAAGTCTCTACTGTGTTAAAGATGGTACTCTTTGCTGATGATACAAACATTTTCTGTACAGGTGAGGATATACAGAAGCTAGTGCAAATAATAAATGAGGAATTATATAAACTACAACAATGGCTTAATGCCAATAAATTGTCTATTAATCTCAACAAGACTAAGTTTATGTTATTTGGTAAAAAAGGAACTAAAGAAAATATCAGCATACAAATTTCTAATGTTAATATTGAACGGGTAAGCCAACACACATGTGTTGGGAATAATTATTGACGAGATGCTTATATGGATTCCTCAGATAACACAGTTAAAAAAAAAAAACTGGCAAGAAGTATGTCCATCCTCTACAGAACCCAAAAAATATTGAGTCAAAAGGCACTCCAAATAATCTATAATGCATTGATCCTGCCTTATTTGACTTACTGTGTTGAAATTTGGGGAAACACTTACAAAAGTCGATTGCAGCCGTTGATGGTATTCCAGAAAAGAGCAGTAAGAATTATCCATAGTGCTCCATATAATGCACACACACACAAATTGTTTATTGAAGCTAAACTATTGAAATTATATGATTTAATAAACTACAGAACTATTCAGATAATGTATAAGGCGGCCAGACACTGTCTCCCTTACAACTTGCAGATATGCTTCCAGGCCAAGGAATCAAAATATGATTTGAGAGAGAAACTTGTGTTTGTACAGAGATGTGTTCCACTGAAGTCATTTTCGATCTCCTGTACTGGTGTAAAATTATGGAATTCACTAGATTGGGGACTAACTGGAACACTGACACTAGCTGGATTTAAGAAAAAATATAAAGAATTTGTATTAACTAGTTATAGTGAAGAAAATGTTTAACCTGTCTTTTGTTTAAATTGTATGTGGGAGAGCAATAACTTTTGTGTTATCAACAAGGAGGGAGCTTCAACACTGAAATGTAAACACGTCTGACTATGTTGTTGAAGTGCAAGGACATTTAATCTTGAATCATTTGAAAACAGCATCTGTGCTGAGTGCTGAGAAAAGGACACTCTGCTCCAAAAACTTTCAACAAACCAGTATGGATTTAATTAGCTGGTCTCTAAGTGCGTTTGACAAAATCTTTTCAACGATGAGACCTGGTCCTACTCAGCGTTCATGTCCAAGTGGAACTCACATGTCTGGATATGCTGAAGATTCCTGGGCTAAGTGGAGACCATTGTGTCTGACCAGTCTGGATTTGGAGGACATGGAGGATTTGTACCTGCTTGCTGTGCTGGTGGTTATGCTGATGCTGCTTGGGATTGGATTCCACTGGCTGTTTCGTACGCTACGAAAAATGTCTGATCACCAGAAGAACGCAGAGGAAATGGCTGCGGCCACCCTGAGAGCCATCACTGGCGTGCAAGCCGGCCGAACTAAGGCCTGTGATGACACTCCTCTGGTGAAAAACGACCTTGCAGCACTCAACCTTGCCATGAACAGAATGAGGAGAGATATGACCGCAAGGTTGCTTGAACTGGAGAAAAAAGTCGGACTGGAGATTACGATGAACCAAAATCGTGATGAAGACGGATCTGAGTGAAGGAGGGGTCGGACACATGGTTTTCACTATGCCCAGTTATCTAAAGCTGCTGGACTGTGATAATCCACATGGTATTAATCAACAAGTGATCAACAACCTATTGGAACGAATCTTCTGTCATGAACTACACGCGATCAAATCACTGGTGAAGATGAACTGATTGAACTCTCAATAATCCATTTGCCTGAATCAATAGTCTCCGAATGTAATCAACTGGATAACTAACTTCATGGACTTGATGAACTGAGTGAAATTTTATCATCTCTGCTGATTTCTAACTACTACTGCTTGATTTTATGCGTCCTAGTATAGTATGGGGGCGGGAATTTATAAGCTTTATGCTTCTTCCTGCCAGCCCTTTTTCTTTTCGGTTATTATATGTTATAATTGTATGAGGAAATGTTTGATTGTCACAATGCTGTCCGAAAGGAAAAATGAACAAATAAATCAAATCAAATCAAATCAAATAAAAATAAACGTCCGGTTTTCAAAATAAAATTGCATACGACTCAAAAATAAAATACAATACAGTAAGTGCAAATAATGATTGGAAATGAATAAAGAGGATTTGTTAACCCCTTTTAGGTGGGTTACACAAGGAAGAAGTTATGGCCACAGATCGAGCAGGCCCGACGTGAAGGGAAACGAGCCTACTACCGTGGTCCACATGGATACATCTAGGGACGTAAAATTGGTTGATGACGGACTGGCAGGTGGCGTACCAATATGCAAGAAGAGTGAAAATTGTTAGTATGGGACGTTTGTTTACTACAGTAAGAAAAGGTTAATTCTTCTGAGTACTTTTTTTCTTGTTTGTTTTATTGTATTTCTATTTGTTTTTTTTAATTATTTTATTTAGTTTATATTTTGTGAATGTTCAATTGCACCATTTCTTGTGCTTCGTTAAATGTGAGGGGACTTAAAGATCTTGTTAAAAGGAAAGCTTCATTTTTATTTATATTTCTGTTATTACAAGAAACACATTCTTCTGACACAGATGTTAACTTTTGGACTAATATGTGGGGAGATCAAACTTTGTTTAGTCATGGAACCAACAGGACAGCTGGTGTTGCTATTTGTTTTCACAGATTTCCAGGGGTCGTAATCACTTACAGGAAAGATGAAGAAGGTCATTGGCTAATTTGCAGTTTTGATGGTAGACAGTCATTTTCTAATTTTAGTCAATATTTATGGCTATAACTCTGCTTCTCGAAACAAACAAATGTTAGAAAGTGTTACTGCAGAGGTGATTGAGCTTTAAGCTCTTCATTCGACAGACTTGATTTTAATGGGAGGTGACTGGAATATGGTTCCTGATGAATGGTATGATCGATGGCCCTCCAGATTTGATAGTCATCATTTTAATCCACTTGTGGAATGCTTTATCAGAGATAATAGAATGATTGATATTTGGAGGAATCAAAATCCTGGGAAGAAACAATTCTCTTGGTACAAACCAAATGGTACTGCGAGATCAAGAATTGACGACTGGCTTGCTGCAGGAGCGCTTGAAGAATTTATTTCTGAAGTATCAATTTCAAAGGCTCCTTTGACTGATCACTGTGTTGTTCAATTGAGATTGAACTCAATTTACAGGGAAAAGGTAAACAAAAGTTATTGGAAATTTAACTCTACTCTATTAAAAAATGAAGAATATTGTTCCAAAATAAGAGAAATTATAACGGAAATTGAAAATGACATTAGCATAACTAGCTTTTGCAATAAGTGGGAATATGTTAAATACAAAGTCAGGGAATATGTTAAATACAAAGTCAGAGAATTTTCTATTAATACAAGCAAAAAATTGAACAGGGAAAAAAGCAGGGAAGAGAGAAATTTGTTTTGTGAGATTAGTCAGTGTTGTAGTAAAACGGATATGACTAATGATGATAAGGAAAAATTATTGCTTCTGCAGTCCAAACTTAATGATATCTTTTTGAAGAGAGCGCAGGGTGCTTTTGTAAGATCGAGAGCAAAATGGATGGAAGAGGGGGGAAAAAACTCAACCTACTTCAGCAGGATGGAAAAAAAGACGCCAAGAATATAAGGCTATAACGAGCTTGTTAATTGATGGAAAAGAATGTAAAGCTAAGCAAAGTATTGAGAAGGAGGTTTTTGCATTTTATAGTAATCTCAATTCATCTGTTCACTCATCTTCTGATGTAACCAACTTTTTTGACCAAATTGCAAATCTCCAGCCAAGCATTGATGTTACATTTAAAGATATGTGTGATTCAGATTTAAAATTGGAAGAACTTGATGCGGTCAGTTTGAGATTGTCCATCAACAAAAGTCCTGGTTCCGATGGGCTCACAGCCAATTTCTACCATTTCTTCTGGAGTGATGTCCGATGTTTATTGTTTAAGGCTATACAAGAATGTATCGAGAAACAAGAACTGATGCCAAGTATGAAGCAAGGACTGATAACACTAATTCCTAAACACAACAAAGATAAAAGATTATTGGACAATTTAAGACCAATCACACTTCTCAATACCGATTATAAATTACTATATGGATGTTTAGCAGCTACATTGAAACAAGGTTTGTCAAATCTTATTGATGAAACACAATCTGGTTTTTTGAGTGGACGTTCTAGTCATAACAACATACGTTTGGTGTTAGATCTGGTTGATTATAGTCATATATTGTCGAGGGAGGGATTCATTCTCTTCCTTGACTTTTATAAGGCGTTCGATTCAGTCGAACACCCCTTCATATTGAATACTCTCAACTATTTTGGTTTTGGTCAGGAATTTATTAATCTGATTGGTATGTTATGCAAGGACATTAATAGTTCTGTGGCTTTGGAACATGGTACCTGCCAAAGATTTCAAGTCAATAGGGGTATTAGACAGGGTTGTAACAGCTCGCCTTTGTTATTCATTCTAGTGGCAGAACTTCTAGCGATTAGGATAAAAAATAGTGGAATTGAAGGAATAAACATTTTGGAGAGATAGATTTTAATTAGTCAATTTGCGGATGACACAACACTATTCTTAAAGTATGAAAGGCAAATTCCTGAAGTTTTATCTTTGATTAATCAATTCTCCAGAGCATCAGGCCTGAAACTAAATATTGATAAATGTGAATTGTTTGCCCTTCATGACCAACCAGCACCCTCAATATGTAACATTACCGTTAAAACTAAAGTCCCTTACTTAGACATTGTTGTTACCAAAGACAGAGAATTAAGGGAAAAAGAAAGTGTGTGAAAAAATGTAGATAAATGTAAATCCATTCTAAATTCTTGGCTACAGAGGGACATTTCTATATTTGGTCGGGTCTTGCTTTGTAAAATGGAAAGTCTCTCAAGAATTATTTATCCCGCCTTTTCTCTCAAAATTTCTGAGAAAATGGCTAAACTCATCAATACTATAAACTTCCAATTTATTTGGAAAAAGAAATGCCAATATATAAGAAGAGCTGATGTGGTCAAACGTATTGAAGAGGGAGGGTTGAATGCAATCGACTTTACAGCTATGAATGGTGCTTTAAAATTGAAATGGCTCAATTCATTTATTTTCCATTAAGATTCTTTTTGGTTTACCATTCCTAATGCGATTTTTCTAAAATTGGGTGGAATTGATTTTCTTTTGAGCTGTGATTATGATGTATGTAAATTGCCTGTGAAGCTGTCTGATTATCACCAACAAGTTCTTCGTTTCTGGAATTTGATATATAAGCACAATTTTACACCCCACAATTCACCCCTGTGGAATAACAACTATATTCTCACCAATCGGAAGTCATTGTTTTTGGGACACTGGGTGGATAAAGGGCTTTGGGCTGTTTCACATCTTATGAATGAACACGGTGATTTTTTAAATCATACAGACTTTTGTGTTAAATACAACCTTCAACGTTCATTTAGGGAATTTAATAGTTATTAAAGCCATTCCAGCCCAATCTAAAGCAATGACTCAGCAATTGGTGATACATTCTAATGTATCTGAAATGTGTTCACTATATTTGGAAGGAGTTCTCTTTGGGAGTAAACAATTGCCTAATACAATCTTTAGGAGGGTATTAACTGAACGGTACTATCCGTTCTTACTTAAAAGAAAATATGTTCTACGGGATTACAGTGATGCTGATGCAAAAAGGATAAGGAAACGTTTCATATCATATCCCCATAAAGCTAAAGAAGTTAATTTTAAAATATTAAATGATATTTATCCTCCTAACCACTTTTTGCATATAAGATTTAATTGGGACAATAACTTGTGTGTATTTTGTGAGAATGACATCGAAACATAAATATCTTCTTTGATTGTAAACACATTTCAGAATTTTGGTGCGCTGTACAAAGCTGGTTATTATCCAAAAACATTACACTGTGTCCTTCAAATTGGATGTCAGTTAAAGTTGGAATTTTGTTACTGGAAAAGAATTTGGACTTTTGGGTTAACAATTTAATTTCTCTTGCAAAACATTTTATTCATAGATGCAGATACCTCAAGGTGAAGCCCCACATCAATAGTTGGAAGAATGATCTCAAATTGTACAAAAAATCCTTGTATTTCATGACTAACAGAACTGCCCAGAGACTATTTTCTTTACTGGACCAGTATCTTCTTTTGGACTAAATTCCTCAATTTTTTTTTATTTTTATTTTTTATTTTTTTATTTTTATTTTTTTTACTGTTGTTCAACTGGGAAGTGTATAGTTCGTGACAAAGTGTGCCTTAATTGTTTGGAATTTTGAATGAATGAATAAAAAAAAAAAAGTTTATTTCCGGATCGGTTTGCGACGTGTGGGCTGCGTCAAAAATACTTTTTTTATTTTTATTTTTATTTTATTTTTTTATTCACACTTTCAAATACAAAACAATGAATACAAGGCTCAACAAAACAAAAACAAATTCACTTTCCAGGGGTCATACAAGAGTCGACAATAATACATAAATGTTTTCACATCGCTCAGACTTGATACAATGAAGGGATTGTAACTATAACTCAAATTCTATCAGAAAAACAGCAAAGATGGGAGGCGATTTAAGAAGTCTTCGTTTGTGAATAAAGAATTTGTCAAAACATAAAATTAAATTATAGCACCGTTCTTTGTTTTTGTCTCCAAGAAAAGTTCCAAATGTTACAATGTCTCTTGTTATAAGTCGATCTCCAAAATGTCATCGAGTCCAGTCTTGCACACGGTCCCAAAATACTTGCGTTTTGGCACATTCAAAAAATATGTGGTCTATAGTCTCGACACCGTTCTCACATAAAGCACATGCATTATCATCTGTTTTAAATCGTTTTTTGAGTAAATATTTCGCAGGATAAACAGCATTCAAAATTTTAAAGTGTGTCTCTTTCATTTTTGGTGGAATTGGGAGTTTCAAATAAAATGATCTTAGCTTTGTAATGTCTGATTTATCATATTTCCTTCCAATGTTATTATTGTTGCTTTTACCAGGGAAAAGATTACTAGTTAAGACACTGTCTAATTAACTTGTTTGTGCATTTTCTGTCAGTGAGAGAAATCCCTTGAATATTAATGGTACCCAATTGTGGGTTGACACATTGATGCTCAAGTATATTTTTTGTCAGAAAAACAATTTCCTTAGGCAGCGCTTTCACCACACGTTCAAATTCAATTCTAGGAGGATAAAAACTATATCTACCACAAAATTGCTCATAGCTTAACATAGTACCATCAGTGTTCATGAAATGTACAATAGACCATATATTATTCTTTATTATTCTTATTCATCCAATCTTCATAAAACAGTGACTTGTTCCTACATAGTATATACCTGTTGTTCCATATGATACTTGAGTGTGGTGAGTAATTGTGTACATACAAGAGTTTCCAATACAACAATACCTGTTTATGGAACTCTGATAATATAAGTGGTAATTTATTTATTGTAAAATCACACAGAAGTAAAATTTTCAGCCCACCTATTTTGTTAAATATAAAGTTTGTGACACAGTACCAAATAGCGTTAGGGTTGTTAAGCCAGGATTTTAGCCTATTAATTTTGAGCGTTCTATTAAAACAATCAAAGTCTATAACCTTCAGGCCCCCATCCTGTATTTCTTTAACCATTTGACCTTTTCTGAGATAGTGAGGCCTGTTCCTCCAAATAAAATTAAAATGTATGGTATTAATTGTCTTAATTACTTTGTTTGAAACAGCTGTGGTACAACTTGGATATATTAGTCTTGATAGACTTTCCATTTTTGTTAAGTAAATGCGCCCCAAAATGGAGATATCCCTCTGAAGCCAAATATTTAATTTAGATTTGCACTCTTTAAGTTTGTTTTCAAAGTTTACAGTAACATTAGAATGTTGATTTTTGGATATGTACGTACCCAAATATTTAATTTCAGACTTAATGGGAATATTGCAAATTTCTTTAAAATGAGTGTCGTGGATTGCAAGAAGTTCACATTTCTTTAAATTTAAGGTCAACCCAGACGCATCAGAAAACAGTTTGATTGTATCAATAGCTATTGGAATTTGACTGTCATCTTTCAAAAAAAGCGTAGTATCGTCCGCTAACTGAGTTACGATTATTTCTGTGCCCAAAACGTTCAATTTCCTCAGGTCTTGACAATTTTTTAGGTAAATTGCTAACATCTCACTAACTAATATGAAAAGACAAGGTGAAATTGGGCAGCCTTGGGGAATACCGAGACATCAAATCTTGGAGTGGTTCCATTTGACAATAAGACAGAGCTAGTAATATTCTGATAAAGACCTCGAATCAAATTGGTAAATTTAACTCCAAATCCAAGGTACTCCAACGTTAAGAAAATTAACTGGTGTTCCACAGAATCAAAGGCTTTATAAAAATCTAAAAAATATATATAAAACCATCATCCTGTATCAGCTCTCTGTATTCAATAATATCCATTATCAGTCTAACATTGTTATGGATTGATCTCCCCTTTAAGAAACCAGATTGAGTTTCTGCCACAGCATTTGTGATCTCAGATTGAAGACGTATTTTAAAAATATAAGTAAGAAGTTTATAATCTGTATTTTTAAGAGTAATTGGTCTTCTGTTTTCAATCATCCTTTTGTCTTTATCTGCTTTCGGGATGGAAATAATAACTCCTTGACACATTGTAGGAGGAAGCTTGCATGTTTTAAAAATATCTGCAACAACCTCATATAACAATTCCTTTATGTCATCCCAAAAATGACGGTAGAAATTTCCTGTAAGTCCATCTGGACCAGGGGATTTGTTAAGAGATAATCGTTTAACCGCCTGGTCAAGTTCTGCCCTCGTTATATCATTATCACAAATTTGTTTAAAGTCCTCATCAATTTTCGGAATATGACATTTAATAGTATTCATAAAGGCGTAGCACTTTTGCTCTTGTGCTTCTGACTTGGTGCCGCTCGGTTGCGCGTTCGCAACCTGGACCGGAAACAAACTGATATGCAAAATCACGTCCCGCCTCTTCCGTGGCATATACACCATATTGTGGATGTAAACAAGATAAAAATTCGAGTTGATAATTATTATTATGTTGTGAATGCTAAAAGAAAAGTTTCAATAAAAAAAACAAAACAAAAAAAAAAAACATTCATTAACTGTCTCTCTCATGTGAAACTTTGTCCTCTTTTATTGTGAAATTCTGAACTTGGCCCGGAAGTAGTTGCGTATTGTCTTGTGGCTGCGCATGTGCAAATGATGAAGCGAAAGTTGGAGAATAAATCCCTTTTTAAACGGATGTTCATAAAGGTCTAACCATATTGAAATTTATGTGAAACTCGCCTCACAAGCCATGGTGAACGCTGATGAAATTGCCATATTGTGTTATGAACGTTTCAACGAGCTGCCACGGAGAGGAAAGCCGGAGCCAGGCAGAGAATGGACCTCGCTAGCCGCTGTGGTGAAAATCACCCGATGTGCTAGATCGGATAGAGGTTTGTGTGCACGTGTGCTTGAGATGTGCGTGCACGTGTGCTTGAGATGTGCGTGCACGTTGGTCGCTTGGTCGGTGATATACCGAGGTGAAGTTAGTTTTATGTTGGATATTCGACAGCGACTAAGGGGAAGCCGCCCCTACGGGGTTCCGCTCCGGTGTTCTGTCGGATCAGCATAGCCGTATGCTGATAAGACAGCTGCCTCTATCGGGCTAGCATACGTAGTCAGAATAGCATTCCTACGTTACGATGATCCCGTAAATGATGATAATGCACTGCAATTGGGCTAAACACCGATGCATATTAAATAGAGCTACCAAAGAAGCGTAGTTAGTTCTTACACGAGCGTGCCGTTCTAACGGCTGATTCTAACGTCGGTATGCTGTTCTGATGGCTGAAATGGGCTCCCACAGCACGTTGTTGCTGTGCACAGGGTCATCATATGAAAACATTTTTATATATCAAAACAAACTGTTGTCAATAAATAATACAAAAACTAGCACGCAGGCGCGGTTGACAGTTTCCTCACCAAACTGAGGCTCGTTCATGAGGCTGAGTGCACTGCACATTATGGGTGCTAACTTGCACACAAACTGGCCACTAGGTGACACAATTGTCATTTCTAATTAGCGTAAAGGCAACATTATAATCAAACAACAAAATATTGGCTCCAGCGATACCCATTATGTATGATAGTTGTCTACATGACAGAAAATTGTCTAGATTTAATTGACCAAATGTTGCATGCTGTGAGAGAATTTGCCAGTTGGAACACCATTGCTTAATTTTGAAAGAACCATTTGATAAGACTCGAAAAAATTAGCTTTATTGTTTAATTCAAAATGAAAACCGATGCAGGACTATGAAACATATTTTATGTACAGATTACATTACAGTTTGCTAAAAGTACAAAAACATCAAGTGACAAAAACTACACAACCTACACCTCAAAAGATTTCAAACTAGGAAGGCTGTAGCAAGTCAGCATTTTTTTTCCACTTAAAAACGTTATTCTGCACATTAGGCATGGGTCCACCGCAGACTGAATTCACATTGCACCTTAAAATAAGAATAAGAAAAAAACACACATTAGTAAAGCCCCAAAATTGTTTTTGAATAAGTGTAGTACAAGCATCTACCTGTCACTGTGCCATAATAATAACACACTAGGGGTGGGAACCTCTGGGTACCTCACGATACGATACGATACTTGATACGAGGCTCACGATAACGATTATCTCGCGATGTGACGATACTGCGATTATCGATATATTGGTCAGGAAATAAGTCCACGATAATCACGATAAATCTACTCAAGACCGAAATTGATGTTTGAGTTGCCCTGATTGGTATTTTTTGTAAAAGTGTGTATAGAAATCATCGCTCGTTGTACTCATTGCACAATGTTACTTTTATTGTCCAAAGGGGCAATCAAAAATGAATAAAACAAAATGGAAACGTACATATGTTTGGATCGGTCTGAAGCCAGTGAACAATTTGAGTGATGGAAACTAAAAGAATATTCATAAATGACTTAGTTATCACACTTAGAATGAGTTTACATTTTTTGTACAAAATACCGTATGTGTTTTTTTTAATTTTTGATATAATATGCCTCAAGGGCTAGATCGCGCTGTATTTATAACTGAATGTTGTCATAGAGATACCTTCAGGCCTTGATTATAAGCATACATGTCAAGTGTGGGATTTTTTTTGGAGCATGTACCGTGGAGTTATTAAGCATATCCTTCATTCACGATATTGCTTTTAATGTCCACAGAGGCTATCAAAAATAAATAAAAATATATATATGTTTGGATAAGTCTGATGCCAGTGAACATTTTGAGTGGTGGAAACTAAAAGAATATTCATAAATGACACACTTAGAATGAGTTTACATTTTTTGTACAAAATACCGTATGTGGGGTATTTTTTTTTTTATGCCTCAAGGGCTAGGTGGCGCTGCATATATAACTGAATGTTGTCATAGAGATAACTTCAGGCCTTGACGATAAACATACATGTCAAGTTTGGGATTTTTTGGAGCATGTACCGGGGAGTTATCAAGCATATCCTTTTTCATTGCGAAACACAAATTTTGATGCCACGCCCTCATCATATAGTATTTCGAAAAGTCAAGATTTTCACCCCTGTCGTTGGCTCAGGTCTTGACATTGTCCAGGTCAAGTCTTAACTCAGTCGGATGAAACGTGGAGAAGAAGTGGGCAAAAGTATGCCCCCTGTAAATGTGCAAAAATCATCAAAAATGGGACATTCAAAAATTCGTAGCTCACTTCCTGTTCATTTTAGCATATGGGTCCAAGAGACTTTTATGTAGGTCTTGGGCTCCCTCATACACCTAAAATTTTTCGTAGATCTTGCTTAAACGTACAACCGGGGCTGCTTCATTAAAATTTTCTAGGGGGCGCTATTGAGTCATTTTTGTAAAAATAGCACAATCAACATTAAAATATTGCTCATTTTACCAGGCCAGATGTGTGTGCCAAGTTTCATGAGTTTCTGTGCATGTTTAGACCCTCAAAACCGGCGTTGTTTTCTTGGCGAACAGCGCTTAGCCACGCCCACAGCAATTCACGAAAACTCACAAACTTCGTGTTGTGACATCATGAAGGCCGAAACCCTCATCTGAGCAAATCTGAGGTAGGTCCAGTTAACGTGTTTGGACAAAAACGTAGAAGAAAATTCGTAAGAAAAAAAAAATGGCACTAGGTGGCGCTATCAGTTAGATGAAATATAAGTTCGTAGATGTCTTTAGGGCTGGACTCTCATCAAATGTGTGAAATTTTGAGAAGATAAGATCATCTCGGTCAAGTTAATGCAGCTTTTATTGTCACGAAAAATCTTCAGATTTTGCGTAACTGTAGCGGCCACGCCCTTTGGCGAAAAGTTACAATAATTGGTGTGGGGCATGATCAACATCTTAAGTAGGGGTGTGAATTGCCTAGTACCTGACGATTCGATTCGTATCACGATTCACAGGTCACGATTCGATTCGATACCGATTAATCCCGATACGAATTTATAAGTCGATTGTTGCGATTTTTTTCCATTCAAATTTAGAAAATACCAATCAGTAAGCTTGTAGAGTGTAAGATTTATATGAAAATGTATTATTTTTTTATCTGAAATTTCAGTCTTATAGAGGTTGTAATCTGTTTCATGTTTGAACAGCATTAAAATAAAATATTAAGGCTTAATGTTCCGTTCATATAACATTCTTCCATGCTCAAGGTGTGAATCATAACCCGAAGTCAGACGTTTTGTTGAATATTTTTCCATTAAAAATGGAAGTTTAAAAATTGATTCACACACACACACACACACACACACACAAATAAAAAATAAAAAAGGCAATGATGATAAGACGTTGAATCGGTAAGACTACCGAATGAACAATTCTGAGCTCTTAAAAATAAATAAATAAATAAATAAATAAAATAAATAAAAAAATTAAAAAAAATCGATTTTTTTTAATCGATTCGAGAATCGCGCGATGTAGTATCGCGATATATCGCCGAATCGATTTTTTTTAACACCCCAAGTAGCTAAAAACGTAAAGTATGACATTTATTGTTACCACTAGGTGACGCTATATGTATAACTGAATTTTATCATATAGATGTTTTCAGGCCGTGACTATTACGTTGTCTGAGAAGTTTGAGATTTTTCGGAGCTTGAACATGGGAGTTATTAAGCATTTGCTCTTTCTGGACAAATGAAATTTTCAAGGCAATATTTGATGCCCCGCCCCCATCATATAGTATTTCAAAAAGTCAAGGTTTTTTGCCCAGTTGTTGTCTCAGGTCTTGAGATGATAAATGCCAATTTTGAAGTCAACTGGATGAAAAATGTTTGCAAAGGGGGAAAAAGCATGACCACAGTGAATGTGCCGAAATAGGCCAAAATTGGACATTAAAAAATTCATTGCTCATTTCCTGTACATTTTAGCTACATGGTCCCAATAGACTTTTTTGTGCGTCTCGGGGTGCGACACGTGCCTGCCAATTTTCGTTGCTCTAGCTCAAACGTGCCGGGCTTGGTTTTTATTTTTCTACGCTAGGGGGCGCTATAGAGTCGCGTTGTTATGACGACTTCATAATATCAAATTTTTCGCCGGGCCCGAAGAGTGCGCAAAGTTCGGTGAGTTTTCGTGAATGTTTAGGTACCCAAAATCGCGATCGTTTGCGGAGAATAAAGAATAATAATAATAACTAGAGCTGCGAGCAGCTATAAAGGGCCCTCGCAGCCCGGGCCACGTTGGGGTCCTTGCACGTTGGGGTACTTGCACGTTGGGGTACTGGCACATTCGGGTACTGGCATATTGGAAGCAAAATTTCTTTGAAAATGGCATAATAAACGTTTACATGTAGAATATTTTTTTGCCAGTGTGTGTATCAAGCTCAACGGGTTTTGGTGATTGTTAAGACCTGCAAAAATCAGCGTCCTTTTTTATTTTTCGGCAATGAGTTGCCCTGATTGGTATTTTTTTGTAAAAGTGTATATACACATCATCGCTCGTTGTACTCATTGCACAATGTTACTTTTATTGTCCAAAGGGGCAATCAAAAATGAATAAAACAAAATGGAAACGTACATACGTTTGGATCGGTGTGAAGCCAGTGAACAATTTGAGTGGTGGAAACTAAAAGAATATTCATAAATGACTTAGTTATCACACTTAGAATGAGTGTACATTTTTTGTACACAATACCGTATGTGGGGTATTTTATTTTTTTTATATAAGCCTCAAGGGCTAGGTGGCGCTGTATTTACAACTGAATGTTGTCATAGAGATACCTTCAGGCCTTGATTATAAGCATACATGTCAAGTGTGGGATTTTTTTTGGAGCATGTACCGTGGAGTTATTAAGCATATCCTTCATTCACGATATTGCTTTTAATGTCCATAGAGGCTATCAAAAATAAATAAAAATATATATATGGATGGATAAGTGTGATGACAGTGAACATTTTGAGTGGTGGAAACTAAAAGAATATTCATAAATGACTTCGTTATCACACTTAGAATGAGTTTACATTTTTTGTACAAAATACCGTATGTGGGGTATTTTTTTTTCATGCCTCAAGGGCTAGGTGGCGCTGCATATATAACTGAATGTTGTCATAGAGATAACTTCAGGCCTTGACGATAAACATACATGTCAAGTTTGGGATTTTTTGGAGCATGTACCGGGGAGTTATCAAGCATATCCTTTTTCATTGTGAAACACAAATTTTGATGCCCCGCCCTCATCATATAGTATTTCGAAAAGTCAAAAATTTTCCCCCTGTCGTTGGCTCAGGTCTTGACATGGTCCAGGCCAAGTCTTAACTCAGTCGGATGAAACGTGTAGGAGAAGTGGGCAAAAGTCTGCCCCCTGTGAATGTGCAAAAATCGTCAAAAATGGGACATTCAAAAATTCGTAGCTCACTTCCTGTTCATTTTAGCATATGGGTACAAGAGACTTTTTTGTAGGTCTTGGGCTCCCTCATACACCTAAAAATATTCGGCGTTCTTGCTTAAACGTACAACCGGGGCTGCTTCGTTAAAAATTTCGAGGGGGCGCTATTGAGTCATTTTTGTAAAAATAGCACAATCAACAATAAAATATTGCTCATTTTACCAGGCCAGATGTGTGTGCCAAGTTTCAGGAGTTTCTGTGCATGTTTAGACCCTCAAAACTGGCGTTGTTTTCTTGGCGAACAGCGCTTAGCCACGCCTACAGCAATTCGCGAAAACTCACAAACTTCGTGTTGTGACATCATGAAGGCCGAAACCCTCCTCTGAGCAAATATGAGGTAGGTCCAGTTAACGTGTTTGGAGAAAAACGTAGAAGAAAATTCGTAAGAAAAAAAATTGCCACTAGGTGGCGCTATCAGTTAGATGAAATGTAAGTTAGTAGATGTCTTTAGAGCTGGATTCTCATCAAATGTGTGAAATTTTGAGAAGATAGGATCATCTCGGTCAAGTTAATGCAGCTTTTATTGTCACGAAAAATCTTCAGACTTTGCGTCACCGTAGCGGCCACGCCCTTTGGCGAAAAGTTACAATATTCGGTGTGGGGCATGATCAACATCTTAAGGCTTTTCTGACCAACTTTCAACTGGATCCCTTCAACGAGCTCAGCGCAGTAGCTAAAAACGTAAAGTATGACATTTATTGTTACCACTAGGTGGCGCTATATGTATAACTGAATTTTATCATATAGATCTTTTCAGGCCGTGACTATTACGTTGCCTGAGAAGTTTGAGATTTTTTGGAGCTTGAACATGGGAGTTATTAAGCATTTGCTCTTTCTGGACAAATGAAATTTTAAAGACAATATTTGATGCCCCGCCCCCATCATATAGTATTTCGAAAAGGCAAGACTTTTTGCCCAGTTGTTCTCTCAGGTCTTGAGATGATAAATACCAAGTTTGATGTGAATTGGATGAAAAATGTTTGCAGAGGGGGTAAAATCATGACCACAGTGAATGTGCCAAAATAGGCCAAAATTGGACATAAAAAAATTCATAGCTCATTTCCTGTACATTTTAGCTACATGGTCCCAATAGACTTTTTTTGTGCGTCTCGGGGTGCTACACGTGCCTGCCAATTTCCGTTGCTCTAGCTCAAACGTGCCAGGCTTGGTTTTTATTTTTCTACGCTAGGGGGCGCTATAGAGTCGCGTTGTTATGACAACTTCATAATATAAAATTTTTCGCCGGGCCTGAGGAGTGTGCAAAGTTTGGTGAGTTTTCGTGAATGTTTAGGTCCTCAAAAATGCAATCGTTTACGGAGAATAATAGTAATAACTAGAGCTGCGAGCAGCTATAAAGGGCCCTCGCAGCCCGGGCCACGTTGGAGTCCTTGCACGTTGGGGTACTTGCACGTTAGGGTACTGGCACGTTGGGGTACTGGCATATTGGAAGCAAAATTTCTTTGAAAATGGCATAATAAACGTTTACATGTAGAATATTTTTTTTGCCAGTGTGTGTCAAGCTCAACGGGTTTTGGTGATTGTTAAGACCTGCAAAAATCAGCGTCCTTTTTTATTTTTAGGCAATGAGTTGCCCTGATTGGTATTTTTTGTAAAAGTGTATATATACATCATTGCTCGTTGTACTCATTGCACAATGTTACTTTTATTGTCCAAAGGGGCAATCAAAAATGAATAAAACAAAATGGAAACGTACATACGTTTGGATCGGTGTGAAGCCAGTGAACAATTTGAGTGGTGGAAACTAAAAGAATATTCATAAATGACTTAGTTATCACACTTAGAATGAGTGTACATTTTTTGTACAAAATACCGTATGTGGGGTATTTTTTATTTTTTTTTATTTAAGCCTCAAGGGCTAGGTGGCGCTGTATTTATAACTGAATGTTGTCATAGAGATACCTTCAGGCCTTGATTATAAGCATACATGTCAAGTGTGGGATTTTTTTTGGAGCATGTACCGTGGAGTTATTAAGCATATCCTTCATTCACGATATTGCTTTTAATGTCCACAGAGGCTATCAAAAATAAATAAAAATATATATATGTTTGGATAAGTCTGATGCCAGTGAACATTTTGAGTGGTGGAAACTAAAAGAATATTCATAAATGACTTAGTTATCACACTTAGAATGAGTTTACATTTTTTGTACAAAATACCGTATGTGGGGTATTTTTTTTTATAAGCCTCAAGGGCTAGGTGGCGCTGCATATATAACTGAATGTTGTCATAGAGATAGCTTCAGGCCTTGACGATAAACATACATGTCAAGTTTGGGATTTTTTGGAGCATGTACCGGGGAGTTATTAAGCATATCCTTTTTCAGTGCGAAACACAAATTTTGATGCCCCGCCTTCATCATATAGTATTTCGAAAGGTCAAGATTTTTCCCCCTGTCGTTGGCTCAGGTCTTGACATGGTCCAGGTCAAGTCTTAACTCAGTCAGATGAAACGTGTAGGAGAAGTGGGCAAAAGTCTGCGCCCTGTGAATGTGCAAAAATTGTCAAAAATGGGACATTCAAAAATTCGTAGCTCACTTCCTGTTCATTTTAGCATATGGGTCCAAGAGACTTTTTTGTAGGTCTTGGGCTCCCTCATAGACCTAAAAATATTCGTCGTTCTTGCTTAAACGTACAACCGGGGCTGCTTCGTTAAAAACTTCTAGAGGGCGCTATTGAGTCATTTTTGTACAAATAGCACAATCAACAATAAAATATTGCTCATTTTACCAGGCTAGATGTGTGTGCCAAGTTTCATAAGTTTCTGTGCATGTTTAGACCCTCAAAACTGGCGTTGTTTTCTTGGCGAACAGCGCTTAGCCACACCCACAGCAATTCGCGAAAACTCACAAACTTCGTGTTGTGACATCATGAAGGCCGAAACCCTCATCTGAGCAAATATGAGGTAGATCCAGTTAACGTGTTTGGAGAAAAACGTAGAAGAAAATTCGTAATAAAAAAAATTGCCACTAGGTGGCGCTATCAGTTAGATGAAATGTAAGTTAGTAGATGTCTTTAGAGCTGGACTCTCATCAAATGTGTGAAATTTTGAGAAGATAGGATCATCTCAGTCAAGTTAATGCAGCTTTTATTTTCACGAAAAATCTTCAGACTTTGCGTCACCGTAGCGGCCACGCCCTTTGGCGAAAAGTTACAATATTCGGTGTGGGGCATGATCAACATCTTAAGCCTTTTCTGACCAATTTTCAAATGGATCCCTTCAACAAGCTCAGCACAGTAGCTAAAAACGTAAAGTATGACATTTATTGTAACCACTAGGTGGCGCTATATGTATAACTGAATTTTATCATATAGATGTTTTCAGGCCGTGACTATTACGTTTCCTGAGAAGTTTGAGATTTTTTGGAGCTTGAACATGGGAGTTATTAAGCATTTGCTCTTTCTGGACAAATGAAATTTTAAAGGCAATATTTGATGCCCCGCCCCCGTCATATAGTATTTCAAAAAGGCAAGATGTTTTGCCCAGTTGTTCTCTCAGGTCTTGAGATGATAAATGCCAAGTTTGAAGTCAATTGGATGAAAAATGTTTGCAAAGGGGGAAAAAGCATGACCACAGTGAATGTGCCAAAATAGGCCAAAATTGGACATAAAAAAATTCATAGCTCACTTCCTGTACATTTTAGCTAGATGGTCCCAATAGACTTTTTTGTGCGTCTCGGGGTGCTACACGTGCCTGCCAATTTTTGTTGCTCTAGCTCAAACGTGCCGGGCTTGGTTTTTATTTTTCTACGCTAGGGGGCGCTATCGAGTCGCATTGTTATGACGACTTAATAATATCAAATTTTTCGCCGGGCCTGAGGAGTGTGCAAAGTTCGGTGAGTTTTCGTGAATGTTTAGGTACCCAAAATCGCGATCGTTTGCGGAGAATAAATAATAATAATAATAATAATAATAATAATAATAATAATAATAATAATAATAATAATAATTTTTACAAAAACAATAGGGACCTCGCAGCGGTCGCTGCTCGGGCCCTAATAATAATAATAATTTTTACAAAAACAATAGGGACCTCGCAGCGGTCGCTGCTCGGGCCCTAATAATAATAAGAATTCCTTCAGGAACAATAGGGACCTCGCAGCGGTCGCTGCTCGGGCCCTAACTAGAGCTGCGAGCAGCTATAAAGGGCCCTCGCAGCCCGGGCCACGTTGGAGTCCTTGCACGTTGGGGTACTTGCACGTTAGGGTACTGGCACGTTGGGGTACTGGCATATTGGAAGCAAAATTTCTTTGAAAATGGCATAATAAACGTTTACATGTAGAATATTTTTTTTGCCAGTGTGTGTCAAGCTCAACGGGTTTTGGTGATTGTTAAGACCTGCAAAAATCAGCGTCCTTTTTTATTTTTAGGCAATGAGTTGCCCTGATTGGTATTTTTTGTAAAAGTGTATATATACATCATCGCTCGTTGTACTCATTGCACAATGTTACTTTTATTGTCTAAAGGGGCAATCAAAAATGAATAAAACAAAATGGAAACGTACATACGTTTGGATCGGTGTGAAGCCAGTGAACAATTTGAGTGGTGGAAACTAAAAGAATATTCAGAAATGACTTAGTCATCACACTTAGAATGAGTTTAAATTTTTTTGTACAAAATACCGTATGTGTGTTTTTTTTTTTTATATAAGCCTCAAGGGCTAGGTGGCGCTGTATTTATAACTGAATGTTGTCATCGAGATACCTTCAGGCCTTGATTATAAGCATACATGTCAAGTGTGGGATTTTTTTTGGAGCATGTACCGTGGAGTTATTAAGCATATCCTTCATTCACGATATTGCTTTTAATGTCCACAGAGGCTATCAAAAATAAATAAAAATATATATATGTTTGGATAAGTCTGATGCCAGTGAACATTTTGAGTGGTGGAAACTAAAAGAATATTCATAAATGACTTCGTTATCACACTTAGAATGAGTTTACATTTTTTGTACAAAATACCGTATGTGGGGTATTTTTTTTTTATGCCTCAAGGGCTAGGTGGCGCTGCATATATAACTGAATGTTGTCATAGAGATAGCTTCAGGCCTTGACGATAAACATACATGTCAAGTTTGGGATTTTTTGGAGCATGTACCGGGGAGTTATTAAGCATATCATTTTTCAGTGCGAAACAAATTTTGATGCCCCGCCTTCATCATATAGTATTTCGAAAGGTCAAGATTTTTCCCCCTGTCGTTGGCTCAGGTCTTGACATGGTCCAGGTCAAGTCTTAACTCAGTCAGATGAAACGTGTAGGAGAAGTGGGCAAACGTCTGCGCCCTGTGAATGTGCAAAAATTGTCAAAAATGGGACATTCAAAAATTCGTAGCTCACTTCCTGTTCATTTTAGCATATGGGTCCAAGAGACTTTTTTGTAGGTCTTGAGCTCCCTCATACACCTAAAAATATTCGTCGTTCTTGCTTAAACGTACAACCGGGGCTGCTTCGTTAAAAACTTCTAGGGGGCGCTATTGAGTCATTTTTGTAAAAATAGCACAATCAACAATAAAATATTGCTCATTTTACCAGGCCAGATGTGTGTGCCAAGTTTCATGAGTTTCTGTGCATGTTTAGACCCTCAAAACTGGCGTTGTTTTCTTGGCGAACAGCGCTTAGCCACACCCACAGCAATTCGCGAAAACTCACAAACTTCGTGTTGTGACATCATGAAGGCCGAAACCCTCATCTGAGCAAATATGAGGTAGGTCCAGTTAACGTGTTTGGAGAAAAACGTAGAAGAAAATTCGTAAGAAAAAAAATTGCCACTAGGTGGCGCTATCAGTTAGATGAAATATAAGTCAGTAGATGTCTTTAGGGCTGGACTCTCATCAAATGTGTGAAATTTTGAGAAGATAGGATCATCTCGGTCAAGTTAATGCAGCTTTTATTTTCACAAAAAATCTTCAGACTTTGCGTCACCGTAGCGGCCACGCCCTTTGGCGAAAAGTTACAATATTCGGTGTGGGGCATGATCAACATCTTAAGCCTTTTCTGACCAATTTTCAAATGGATCCCTTCAACAAGCTCAGCACAGTAGCTAAAAACGTAAAGTATGACATTTATTGTAACCACTAGGTGGCGCTATATGTATAACTGAATTTTATCATATAGATGTTTTCAGGCCGTGACTATTACGTTGCCTGAGAAGTTTGAGATTTTTTGGAGCTTGAACATGGGAGTTATTAAGCATTTGCTCTTTCTGGACAAATGAAATTTTAAAGGCAATATTTGATGCCCCGCCCCCGTCATATAGTATTTCAAAAAGGCAAGATGTTTTGCCCAGTTGTTCTCTCAGGTCTTGAGATGATAAATGCCAAGTTTGAAGTCAATTGGATGAAAAATGTTTGCAAAGGGGGAAAAAGCATGACCACAGTGAATGTGCCAAAATAGGCCAAAATTGGACATAAAAAAATTCATAGCTCACTTCCTGTACATTTTAGCTACATGGTCCCAATAGACTTTTTTGTGCGTCTCGGGGTGCTACACGTGCTTGCCAATTTTTGTTGCTCTAGCTCAAACGTGCCGGGCTTGGTTTTTATTTTTCTACGCTAGGGGGCGCTATCGAGTCGCATTGTTATGACAACTTAATAATATCAAATTTTTCGCCGGGCCTGAGGAGTGTGCAAAGTTCGGTGAGTTTTCGTGAATGTTTAGGTACCCAAAATCGCGATCGTTTGCGGAGAATAAAGAAGAATAATAATAACTAGAGCTGCGAGCAGCTATAAAGGGCCCTCGCAGCCCGGGCCACGTTGGGGTCCTTGCACGTTGGGGTACTTGCACGTTGGGGTACTGGCACATTCGGGTACTGGCATATTGGAAGCAAAATTTCTTTGAAAATGGCATAATAAACGTTTACATGTAGAATATTTTTTTGCCAGTGTGTGTATCAAGCTCAACGGGTTTTGGTGATTGTTAAGACCTGCAAAAATCAGCGTCCTTTTTTATTATTAGGCAATGAGTTGCCCTGATTGGTATTTTTTTGTAAAAGTGTATATACACATCATCGCTCGTTGTACTCATTGCACAATGTTACTTTTATTGTCCAAAGGGGCAATCAAAAATGAATAAAACGAAATGGAAACGTACATACGTTTGGATCGGTGTGAAGCCAGTGAACAATTTGAGTGGTGGAAACTAAAAGAATATTCATAAATGACTTAGTTATCACACTTAGAATGAGTGTACATTTTTTGTACAAAATACCGTATGTGGGGTATTTTATTTTTATTTTTATATAAGCCTCAAGGGCTAGGTGGCGCTGTATTTATAACTGAATGTTGTCATAGAGATACCTTCAGGCCTTGATTATAAGCATACATGTCAAGTGTGGGATTTTTTTTTTGAGCATGTACCGTGGATTTATTAAGCATAGCCTTCATTCACGATATTGCTTTTAATGTCCATAGAGGCTATCAAAAATACATAAAACTAAATAACAAAAATATGTATGTTTGGATAAGTCTGATGCCAGTGAACATTTTGAGTGGTGGAAACTAAAAGAATATTCATAAATGACTTAGTTATCACACTTAGAATGAGTGTACATTTTTTGTACAAAATACCGTATGTGGGGTATTTTTTTTTTTTTTTTTATATAAGCCTCAAGGGCTAGGTGGCGCTGTATTTATAACTGAATGTTGTCATAGAGATACCTTCAGGCCTTGATTATAAGCATACATGTCAAGTGTGGGATTTTTTTTTGGAGCATGTACCGTGGAGTTATTAAGCATATCCTTCATTCACGATATTGCTTTTAATGTCCATAGAGGCTATCAAAAATAAATAAAAATATATATATGTTTGGATAAGTCTGATGCCAGTGAACATTTTGAGTGGTGGAAACTAAAAAAATATTCATAAATGACTTAGTTATCACACTTAGAATGAGTGTACATTTTTTGTACAAAATACCGTATGTGGGGTATTTTTTTTTCATGCCTCAAGGGCTAGGTGGCGCTGCATATATAACTGAATGTTGTCATAGAGATAACTTCAGGCCTTGACGATAAACATACATGTCAAGTTTGGGATTTTTTGGAGCATGTACCGGGGAGTTATCAAGCATATCCTTTTTCATTGTGAAACACAAATTTTGATGCCCCGCCCTCATCATATAGTATTTCGAAAAGTCAAAATTTTTCCCCCTGTCGTTGGCTCAGGTCTTGACATGGTCCAGGCCAAGTCTTAACTCAGTCGGATGAAACGTGTAGGAGAAGTGGGCAAAAGTCTGCCCCCTGTGAATGTGCAAAAATCGTCAAAAATGGGACATTCAAAAATTCGTAGCTCACTTCCTGTTCATTTTAGCATATGGGTACAAGAGACTTTTTTTGTAGGTCTTGGGCTCCCTCATACACCTAAAAATATTCGTCGTTCTTGCTTAAACGTACAACCGGGGCTGCTTCGTTAAAAATTTCGAGGGGGCGCTATTGAGTCATTTTTGTAAAAATAGCACAATCAACAATAAAATATTGCTCATTTTACCAGGCCAGATGTGTGTGCCAAGTTTCAGGAGTTTCTGTGCATGTTTAGACCCTCAAAACTGGCGTTGTTTTCTTGGCGAACAGCGCTTAGCCACGCCTACAGCAATTCGCGAAAACTCACAAACTTCATGTTGTGACATCATGAAGGCCGAAACCCTCCTCTGAGCAAATATGAGGTAGGTCCAGTTAACGTGTTTGGAGAAAAACGTAGAAGAAAATTCGTAAGAAAAAAAATTGCCACTAGGTGGCGCTATCAGTTAGATGAAATGTAAGTTAGTAGATGTCTTTAGAGCTGGACTCTCATCAAATGTGTGAAATTTTGAGAAGATAGGATCATCTCGGTCAAGTTAATGCAGCTTTTATTTTCACGAAAAATCTTCAGATTTTGCGTCACCGTAGCGGCCACGCCCTTTGATGAAAAGTTACAATATTCGGTGTGGGGCATGATCAACATCTTAAGGCTTTTCTGACCAATTTTCAAATGGATCCCTTCAACAAGCTCAGCACAGTAGCTAAAAACGTAAAGTATGACATTTATTGTAACCACTAGGTGGCGCTATATGTATAACTGAATTTTGTCATATAGATGTTTTCAGGCTGTGACTATTACGTTGCCTGAGAAGTTTGAGATTTTTTGGAGCTTCAACATGGGAGTTATTAAGCATTTGCTCTTTCTGGACAAATG
This sequence comes from Festucalex cinctus, assembly GCF_051991245.1. Classification (NCBI taxonomy): domain Eukaryota; kingdom Metazoa; phylum Chordata; class Actinopteri; order Syngnathiformes; family Syngnathidae; genus Festucalex; species Festucalex cinctus. The sequence goes on from NC_135413.1 coordinate 1,561,540, forward strand.
AAATTTTAAAGGCAATATTTGATGCTCCGCCCCCGTCGTATAGTATTTCGAAAAGGCAAGATGTTTTGCCCAGCTGTTCTCTTAGGTCTTGAGATGATAAATGCCAAGTTTGAAGTCAATTGGATGAAAAATGTTTGCAAAGGGGGAAAAAGCATGACCACAGTGAATGTGCCAAAATAGGCCAAAATTGGACATTAAAAAATTCATAGCTCACTTCCTGTACATTTTAGCTACATGGTCCCAATAGACTTTTTTGTGCGTCTCGGGGTGCTACACGTGCCTGCCAATTTTCGTTGCTCTAGCTCAAACGTGTCGGGCTTGGTTTTTATTTTTCTACGCTAGGGGGCGCTATAGAGCCGCGTTGTTATAACGACTTCATAATATCAAATTTTTCGCCGGACCTGAGGAGTGTGCAAAGTTTGGCGAGTTTTCGTGAATATTTAGGTACCCAAAATCGCGATTGTTTGCGGAGAATAAAGAAGAAGAAGAAGAATAATAATAATAATAATAATAATAATAATAATAATAATAATAATAATTTTTACAAAAACAATAGGGACCTCGCAGCGGTCGCTGCTCGGGCCCTAATAATAATAATAATAATAATAATTCGAACGAAAAACAATAGGGACCTCGCAGCGGTCGCTGCTCGGGCCCTAATAATAATAATAATAATAATAATAATAATAATTTTTACAAAAACAATAGGGACCTCGCAGCGGTCGCTGCTCGGGCCCTAATAATAATAATAATTTTTACAAAAACAATAGGGACCTCGCAGCGGTCGCTGCTCGGGCCCTAACTAGAGCTGCGAGCAGCTATAAAGGGCCCTCGCAACCCGGGCCACGTTGGGGTATTTGCACGTCGGGGTACTGGCATGTTGGGGTACTGTCAAATAGGAAACCATCTAAATTGTAAACGTTTTTGCCATGCTTTGTGTTTTTGAAGTTTCATGGAAAGGCCAAAAACGATGCACAATTAACAAAATAAAATCAAAATGGATTGGCACATGGCTATATAGAATACTTTTTGAATATATTCGGCATGCCTGCCAATATTCACACATCTAGCTGAATCATATAATCGGAAAGACTTCATAAAAATGTCTAGAGGGCGCTATTGAGCCATTTATTACAAATTGCACAACAAATCTCTAAATAAAATATTCATGTTCCAGACAGGTCTGGTGTGTGTGCAAAGTTTTGTGAGTTTTCACCCATATTTAGACTCTCAAAAAAGCATTTTTCTTCACAAACAATGCATGGCTACAGCAAAGGCGTGTGACAAAATAAAAAAATTCAATAACTTTTCATCTTAAATATCTTAAGATGAAACACGCCAAAGAATGAAGACGATCTGATAAGTTCTGTTGAAAATATGACCCCTATAAAAGGCCCCAAAAAATGGCTACAAATACCAAAGTAAATCAAAATGGCAGACTTCCTTTTTGATTCAGCATATGGCTTTAGAAACCTTTTTGTAAGTCTTAGGCTGATAGGTATCCCAATTTTTACAAATCTAGCTGAATCATAAAACACAAAACATTTGCAAAAGCTTCATAAAAATGTCTAGAGGGCGCTATTGAACCATTTATTGGAAATTGAATAAGAAATCTCTAAAATATTCATGCTGATGACAAGTCTGATGTGTGTGTAAAGTTTCATGAGTTTTTGCACATGTTTAGACCAAAAAAGAGGGCGCTATTTATTGCAAATTGCACAATAAATCTCTGAAAATTCATGTTCATGACAAGTCTGATGTGTTTGCAAAGTTTCATGAGTTTTCATGTGTATAAAAAAAAAAAAAGCAGCACTTGGCAAACAATGCATCGCCATGACAACGGCGTGCGACAAAATAAATAACTTTCGATAACTTTGCATCTTAAACATCTTAAGATGAAGCACACCAAGTTTAAAGACAGTCGGATAAATTTTGTAGGAGGAGTTCGTTAAAATATGACCCCTAAAAAAGGCCACAAAAAATGGCTACAAATCCCAACGTAAATCAAAATGGTGGACTTCCTGATTGGTTTAGCATATGGCTCCAAGAGACTTTTTTGTACATCCTGAGCTCTTATGTTTGCCTGCAAATTATCATAGCTTTAGGTGAAACGTACAACCGGGAATGCTTTGTCTGTTTAATCAAAACGCAAAATATGGTGTGCAATTCCAATGCATTGCTATGGCAACAGCGTGTGACAAAATAAAAAACTTTCGATTACTTTGCATCTTAAACATCTTAAGATGAAACATACCAAGTTTGAAGACAGTCGGATAAATTTTGTAGGAGGGGTTCGTTAAAATATGACCCCTGAAAAAGGCCACAAAAAATGGCAACAAATCCCATCATAAATCAAAATGGCGGACTTCCTGTTTGGTTTAGCACATGGTTCCAAGAGACTTTTTTGTACATCGTGGGCTCTTATGTATGCCTGCAAATTATCATAGCGCTAGGTGAAACGTACAACCGGGAATGCTTCGTTAAAGAGGTTTTTTTAGGTCAAAATGTGATGCCCGGCCCCTGGGGGACTTCCTGTTGCGTTTAGCACATGGCACCAAGAGACATTTTTGTACATCCTGGGCTGTTACATATGTCTACAATTTTTCGTCGCTCTAGCTGCTTCGTACAACTGGGAATGCTTCATTAAGAAGGATTTTTTTCCTTTGCAAAAAGTGCATGCCACGATAACAGCGTGTGACGAAATAAAAAACTTTCAATAACTTTTCATTTTCAACATCTTAAGATGAATCACACTAAGTTTGAAGATGATCGGATAAACTCTGTAGGAGGAGTTTGTTTAAAATATGACCCCTTGTCAACTTCCGCTTACCCGCAGGACTTAAATCGGGAAATATGTCCTGATCGACTCTCCAATCAAAGGGTCAGTAATTCCCCTTTTCCCTCACCGGCTCTAAGGCGTCAGCGTGAGGAGACGGGAATTAGTTAAGCCGATATATCAAAGTGGACTCACCTAGGTTTGTTCACTGTCTTCTTATCATGAGGCCAATCCGCTTTCATCCACCTATCAATCCTGAATGAGCAACCACACAGAACCCAGGAATAATAGACTGAACACCTCACTTACTTGGCAGCTCCACTTCTCTGAGTTGTTTGCATTTGTTATTGACCTAGTCATTTAATAATCCTTGTTAGGATCATACGGACTTGTTTCATATCAAGCAGGAGTATTTGACTTTATTAATACAGATGGAGACATTCATTAGATGTTATTAGAATGCACTTACCTCTTTCCAGACGTCCGTTGCTGCTGTCCGTCTCGAAGAAAAATAATAAGGTCTTATAAAACGACCTGGACTTATTAACCGTCCGAAAGAAATAAAACAAAAGTGAAATTAAATAACTAAACCAAAATTTATGTTTCAAGGGTCTTATAAAATGACCTAGACTTATAAAATGTCCAAAAGAAATAAAACAAAAATAGAAATAAACAAATAAACAAATAAACTAAATAATTCACAATCGGTTTTTAAATCCTTTTATTAGGTCTCATAAAATGACCCCGGACTTATAGAAGGTCCAAAAGAAATAGAATAAAACCGAAAGAAACAAAATAAAATAATTAAATCAAACATTGTCTTTCAATTATTTTATTTCAAATAATAATATGAATATAGAAAACAGTTTTCAAATCCTTTAATGAGCGCTCGCCAGACACGAGACACAATTATAAATCACAAAAATCACAAATACAATAAAGATTAAAATTAATAAAATATAGAATGAAATAGGAAAAGGGAAATCAAACATAAATATTTAAACCTTTGATAAGAGCCTTCTAAGATTGATCACTTCTCAAAAGAGCTCAAGACCTGAATTTAAAATAAGACGTTTTTTGGCAAAAAATTAATTTGAAGATATGGGAGTGTATTAAATGGCTCCGTCCCTACTCGCGATTAACCGTTCATAACTTCCTACTAAACATCTTATTTAATAGAGGCATTGTACTTTACCCAATTTGGTGAGAAAAGTCCCGGTCGCGGCTAACAGCCAAAGGTCCTTCGAAAAAACCTAAGTCCTACCACGCCGCTGAACAGTCCTCCAGTGACACACTCCATACAGGTTCATCGCAGGGAGAAGTCGAAGAGCCCCGATCCTCGCAGGGGACGATCTTTTATAACCTTGGTCGCGTGTCACTGATTTCCTCTTGGTGAACGTGTCCTTCCGCGCGTCTTGGGGGATTTCCAGTCTCTTGTAGTCTCTTCACATATCAATGCAGGTTTGGCGGCATCTGGTGGTTACTTTGAGGAACTACACCCAGAGGCCAAAGTTTGATTATCAGCCTTATAGACACCAATTTCTCGATCTTATGGACACCAATTGATCTCTAACTTAGAATTGAGTTCAGTCCATTAATTTATTATCTTATTTTACATGATATGGCGCTACATCTGACCCACTCAACCCCGCTCAATTCAACACCCCCTCCTAGAGATCAAAGGTGTTCTCCATGCAAATCAGTCGCAAAAGCGGAGGCACCGGCTCAAGCTCCCCGTCCTCCCCCATCATCCATAGATCATCCAACCCTCCGTCATCAACTAGTGGAGACTCCGGGGTGTCAGAAGACATGGAGACGGACGGAGGATCAGGAAGGGGAGACCACAGGCCCAACTCACCTATCATCGTGGAGGGCGACAACGCAGCCAACGAGCCCTCATCCTCATCCTCGCTTAGCACAACCACCGGGTCATCAACAGATGATGAAACCGCGGGGGAGGTTGGTCTCAACAGTGGCATAACCTTACCAACTGGAGCTTCCTGTCGGGCGGCACTGGGTTCCCCAGGCTCATCAACCCGGTCCAGGGGGCGCGAGGGGGCCGTATTAGGCGCGCAGGGTCGCTCCTCCCGAGTAGGTCTGGCCTGTCTCTTAGGAGTGGCGGCTACACAAAAGCCAGACGGGGTATTGAAAGTCAGGCGTCGAGTACCGTCAGGCAGGCGCCATACCATGCGCATCAAAGGGACAGTTCTCCCGATGAGTTCACACTCCTTGTTAACATAATAACGTATGTCTTTTATTGGACTTTGAACCAAACTTTCCAACTTACTTGAGCTCGCGAGGTCAGCAAAGCCAGGCCATACCCAGATTTTACTCAGAACAGAGTCGAAGAGATCACTTACGAAAGTTAGATAAAGCCCGTCAAGTATAAGCCACATTTCTCTACTCACACCCTTAGCGGGCAACGGATAGCAGCAGTGCCCGTAGAAAGCGTCCCCCACTACCCAGGCAGAGGAGAGAAGGAGATCGCTTCCACAGAAGACACACCGCGGCTCATCCTGGTTATCCTGGTAAATACACAGACACAAGTCGACAATTCTTAAACCTGAGGGGAGCCTACAAGATCGCGGCTCCCAGTAAATACATTCTGATCCTGATCTAAATGTTCATCCGCACCCGCTCTGTCGGGAGAATGCGGAAAGCCTCTACTACGATAGAGCGAGGATGTGGTCGCTCTCCGAGTAGCGGAACCTTTTGGCGGGAGAGTAAAGATAGCTGCATAGGTAAAAAACCAAATCACTAAAACCAATTGGTCGACCAGGCGTAACCAAAGGAGAATTGAAATTATTCCCCAAACTATACCCCATAATATCAATTTAGCTGTTCGCCACATCCAAACCCTGCTGCCCGTAGCCACGGGGTTTCTCTGAAGGCAAATTACCATATTCATGATGTAGAGGGCCAAGGCGATGGCCAATATACCTTCCAATACAACAGCTCCATATATAACCTCAAAAATTTGGATAGAGGTTATATCTAAACAAATCCAGCAAACCAAGAGGAAAGTTTCAGCTACCCCTCTTGGGGTTTTATAATCTATTCTAATTCGGCCATGCATATACACAATGAAGCATCCCAGTCCCAGTGTGTATGTACAAAACACGAAGCGCAACACCAATACCTTGATAACAACTATTATCAAAATAATGGGTCGAGTTAGCTGCCAAATGTCCCATTGTCCAGTACAACAGTAAAGAAGCCATATTATGAAAATCATCCAAAATTCAGCCTCATTACTTACATTTTGAAGGGCGCCTGGTCTCCCCTTAGTACCATTAACCGAACTGCATGCCATGGTCAATTGTAGTTTTACTGTTCCGCCAAAAGATTTCAGTGAGAAGTGAGGAAGTCGGGGCTAGGGAGTAGTATTTAAAGTTGGGTCGATCCCGCCCCTTTCCGTAGCCCTTCCCCAATGCTCAGTAACTTCCTTTTTGTCGTCCCTCCCCAATTTGCCTGCAGCTCGTTGGCCAATAACTGAGCTTTTACCTTATTTGGTATGGTTTTCTCTTTATGATTTTGGCGAGGAAATAACGACAAAGTTCCTCTTTTGACAATTGCAAAAGCTATCACCGCTGATAGGACGATTCCTAAACCTAGCAGGAACCAAAGTCCCACTTCTTGTACTAAATTATATAGCCCTGTACTTATTCCAGTAGCTGCCGTCTCCGCTACCTCTTCTACAACTTCAACGGCTGTTGTGGCCACAGTTTTTACCACACCTTTTATTGCCAATCCCATTCTCTCATACCATGTACACACATGTTCCCCTTTACGGTTATATTCGTCACTGTGTCCACAATGCAGCCACCTTTCAGCGTGCTTGTGGCATGTGCCAGGGCCATAAATCTTATTAAATCCCAACCAATCAAACCCTGTAACTATATTTCCTTTACAAAGGGTCTTCCTAAATGCGTGACCTTCTAAAATCTGCATAATAGAGTCAGGGGGTTTGGGGAGAATTTTCAGTCCTACCATTTTAGACAAGTCATTATCTTTGTCCCATCGCGCGCAGTAATCCCTACCTGCAGCTTGACTCCGGATCCACTTACCACTATTATCCTTAATCCACACCGCTCCCTCAACATTGGCATATTCTGCATCGCGGTAACGTGGAGTACAAAAATTCATAAACCGGGACTGAACATTGAGACAGGATATACGTGCTAATACAATTGTACAGTTTTTAAAATTTTCCCCTGCATTACCTCCCTCACACACCATCTCCCATGGCCTTGGATTAGCGTATAAGGCTGGTCTCTCAACATCAGGCCAAATATCGTTCTCCTTAGAGTATACTGTCGCTATATATTGGTATTTAACCCAATAATTTTCCGACTTTCCTAAGCATGGTAACACGTCGTTAACAATTTAATCTTTATTGAGTCCCCACCACGTCTTACTTTCATCTCTCGTATGTTTTTCTTTCCATGCTTGTAGCACCCCTTTAATCGTTAGGTTTCCCTTCAACCCTGTACAGTCATAAATCCAATGAGTCAACGGTGGCGTTCCCATTTCCATCAAGGGACATCGTGGTGAAATTCCACTTTTCCACTCTGACCCATGTAATCTGTTAAACATACTCAAAGCCACACATTGGTCAATTTTATCAAAATCACCCTTCGGGACATTATATAAATCATCCGGTGTTGGAATACGTTGAGCCCACATTCGTGCCCACACTACATTTAATACATTTATCCCCAAGGTTTTGTTAAAGGTCGATTTCAATAATTTTGTACCTCTCTTCCATATCCATGGAAAGGAGTCGTTCAGCCACTCTTCGTGTTTCACTTCTATTTTCTTTTTACGCAATGTGTTTCCGAAAGTCATTCCAACAACCCCAGCCAAGGGAAACAGGGGAGTTAGAAACTTACCTGCGTCACCCACAAGCCCTCTATCGGAGAGGGTAATGCTATTACCCTCATCCGCATAGCAAAACATATGATAGGGCTCAGGACAATATTTCATCATATTCCAATCACAATGGCTGTTATTATACGACTGGGCCTTTTTTAACTTTAACCTACAGCCTGGCCTGTACTTTATTTCTACTATTTTCTGTGGTACGGGCTTTTCTCCACTTCCAAAAACGCCTCCGCGCAGCTTAAGAAATTTAGGTGACTCCTCTGCTGACGGAGTAGGAGTACCTGGCCGATAAGTTATTGCTCGTTTAATAACCTTAATCGCCCCCGGTTTTCTAAATTTCCCAAACCCTCGTAGCCGAAGAATTTTAGATGACTTACCCGATGATGGAGTAGGAGTACCTGGCAGGTGGTTGGTGGTCCCATTGGTCCCTGGTCCCTTGCACCGAAAGTGTATGCAGTTCCAACATGGTTCCCATGCCGGGCGAAGCTCGGTACAAGTGTCATTTCGCGGGGCCGCTGGGTAGGTGAAATCAGGGGAATCCTGGTCTGTCTTCAACCAGTATCCTCCTGTATCATCCGGCAGTCTTGCACACTGTTCATTCAAATACCAAGCAGGATCTCCTTCTCCAATCTGGACCCAATTTGCTCTGATGATCCTTGGTTCTTGCTTCTCCAGGCATAATAGGGTAATATTAACAGTATAGTCGTTCACTGTGTGATCAACCTGTCGAATAACTCGAACTCTACACTCGGTTTTTGATTTTGCAGGGTATGTTGTACTTCTTTTCAAAATTTTTAGAGATTCATTATAATTTGTTTTGTTGAAGGTCCTAAGATAGGAATTTAATATTGCGATCTTTTCCCTTCTCCATCCCATCTCACAGGGTTTTTCCGTTCCGGCACCGCAGGCTGTCCAATTCTTTCCCTTCTTCCTTTTCCATTCTTCACAAACATGCATCACTTCCACTTTCCAGCACGTTTGGTCGGTTATTTTAGTGGAGCCATGCCGTATTTCCACTAGGTCGATGGGATTAATTGGGGTCATGCTGTTGATGCTAGCTCTCCGTCTCATCCCTGCTCGCAGCGCTAAGAAATAATATACCAAGGCTATTGCCGCCAAACAAAGTATGGTGATTAACCAAACTCTTCCATACCCCCAACGTTGTTGCTGTCGGTTGGCACGAAAGTTCATGTACACTCTGTCGGCTTCAGGTTGCTCGTGAACTGTGTCCAGTGGGTCTTCATGTGCTGGAGTATCATAGTGGTTGTCTAGCATTTGGCGCTTTGGTAGGCGTGTAATCGTTCCTCCATCGGAGTAGACATGCGGTCCTTCACCTACCTCTAATGTTAGGGGGTGAGGCACGTTTAGAGTCGCAGGTCGGGGTATGTCATATATCGGGGTTTCGTATCCAGGAGGACTCCATCCTCGGCGCTCGAATCGTTCCCTTGCCTCGGCTGAACAAAGTTTCCCAGGTATTACTAACTTGCCCCCGCTGCCACTAAAATCTTGCTCTTCATCCATCGCATCTTCGTAGCTTCGTTTCATACTTCCTTCTGTCGGTCTTGTCTTTTGTGGACTGCTAAGTTTTGAAATCTTATTGGCTCCTCCCCCTTTTCCTTGGGGGTTGGCCTTCATTACACAGTTATCTTATCTTTTCTTTATATTGTTTCTACACTCCACTGAGCCAAATTCATTTAACTCTAAACAAGGGGGGTTCTAACTTAATTAATACTCAATTACCCCCACACTTCTTAGTCATTTTGACTACTCATCCTCATCATGTTTGGCCCTCAGTTCAGCCAATCTTTCTTGCATCCGATTTCGTAGAAATTCTTGATAATCAAACAATAGGGCCGTTGAGGGCCCTGGTGACTCCTCCTGCTCAAGGTTCACGGGGGTCCACTGGGACTCCTGAACCTTGGCTTCTATTTCCACGATTTTCTTTTCTAATAGTTTAATTTTTTCTCTCAATTCTTTTTGCTCAGCGGTACTTTTCTGAGAATGCTCAATTAAAGACAACCAATATGGCCTAAATTGCCCAAGATCTACAAAAAGATTGTGTAAGGCCGGTATTAATGCTCTTAGGAAATTTTCTATTGATTCTCTACTTGTTTCTAACCTGGTTACTCGATCCTTCAGGTCAGCAATTTCATCTTCCATCTCCCCCCTGGTGTTACTCCTTTGTAGATGTGGGAGGCTGTGGATCTTGGTGCCTGTTCCAAAAGCGTGACAGGACTATCTTGAGGACCTTGTGTTCTCGTACTACGTCTTCCTCGCTATCTTCGCTCAACTCTAGCTTGTACTCTTTCTCTTCTGGCTCCTCCTCGTTAGAGGAGGGGCTCTCACCCATCTCTGGCTTTTCCCTCCACTCCGCCTCCGACCCTGCGGCTGGAGTTTCCGGTACAACCCCCTTTTCTGGTTGCTCCTGTTGAGGAAGAACGGAATGGGGGGCTTTTCTACACATTTCTACCAATTTTTTCCACTTAGGCTTATCGCTATACTGCCATGGGTTTGCCTCATAAAATTTAGGGCACCCACGCAAAGACCAATGCTTTTTGCGGTAGCCTGACAAATTTCCATCACCGTTACAACCCGGGTAAGGGCATCCTTGCCCCCATCTCTTCTTCGGGTGACCTCTAAGGTCAAAATTCTCCCTCGACCTGGGTGCCTTGTATTCATCCCCTCCTAATGAACTCACATTAAGTTTCTCTAGCTCTCCTGTGGCCACCTGAGCCAATGCCATCAACTTCTCATTACCTCTAGGCTTTATTTCTTCATCTCCACTCTCACTGCTATACCTTCTTGTCGGCCTAACACCAAGGTAATCCCCATAAAAAGTACAGTTGGGGTGTAACCGTTTGGCTTCCTCCTCTGTACTCATCGACACTGCCATCCCCAGAGAGTATATTCCCTCATAGGGTTTCATTGCCATCATTATTTTTACTTTTATCCAGTATATCGTGTCTGACCTCGGATTCCTTCGAGGCGACATCGCTGGACTCACCTTTACTACTACTGTTTTAGCTTTATACTCCATTTTATCTAATGTAGTCTCCATTACTATATGACTGCCACCCATACTACTAATATTCACTACTCTTTCCTGCGGGACTTCAGGTAACGTTTCCATCGGAACGTCCCCTCGGGCCAATGCAACATTGATTAGCGTGGCCCAGGGTACCTTTGGATCAACCACATACATAGGTTCAACGTGAATCAAAGTTGGCGTCGTTTCCGAGCCAACAATCAGCGGAGCCGAGCAGTACTCCCCTCCTTTTGGCGGCCAGTTGTTGTAGAGCAGTGCCTGAAATCTCGGGTCGCGCATCCTCTCGTTTATCTCCATTGGCCAATAGGTCAGCAAATCGGAACTCAGCGACTTTATCGGGGTCTCTGCTCTAGTTAGCTGCCACCCTTCGGCCTCCCCTGCTTTTATCAGTGAACCTTTCCCCATTCTCATCCTGCAATGTTGGCAATACAGTATGCTTTCTCCGTCCCATAAACATTCACAAAACTGCGCCTCCGTATTTTCTTGCGGGGCTAAGTCCCACTGAGCATATGCTTTTATTCTAGGTAGGCTCTTTATTCTACAGTACCCACATACCTGTATTTCCAGTACCTTAGCCGTGCCTACCTTGCTCAAATCCGGCTTAAGGCCGTCTACCCATCCTTCGTTGAGTATATTCCATTGTTCCTTCGACTCCTCGTTTCCACTGCAAATTACACAGGTCGAGACAGCCGGTTGCCAACTAAAATCCTCCACTCTATTACTAATATATCCCCTCACTGCATTCATCCACAGATTAAATGCTTTACCAACCATTATCTTCTTCTCCGTCCTCCGCACGATGACAGCTCCTTTTACCATGACGAGCTTGACAAAGGGCGGAGGGGCTTGTTCCATCTTTTAATTATTTGTCTTACTCCTTCGCTTCAGGCTGAATTAACTGGTATCGGTTTCAGCTGCTCTACCCCTTGGAGTCCCTTCTTTTTCAATCGCACTGTATTTCTGTCTAAAACTTCTTCAACAATGTCAAATTGGTCATATTTCGCTTTTACCGCCTGACTATCAGAAGGACTATGAGATTTTATCCACACTCTCTGTCCTACCTGAAATGGGCACTTTCCCTTTTGAGGGTGTTGTGTGCTTTGCATCCGTCCTACCTCAGGAGCGACAAAGGGGCGCTGGTTCAATTCCTCTGAAGGGGAAGGTCTATCTGCTCTGCTCCTCCCATTCAGATCCTTGACCAACTCCACCAGTTTCTCACTCCATTCTTTTCCATTAGCATTTTTCCCAAGCCAACTTTTAACTAGACCAATGGTCCTTTCAGCCACGCCGTTAGCTTGAGGGGTATAAGGCGGTGAATAGGTTCTTATTATTCCCCACCTTTGACACCACCTGTCTATTGTAGCGTTTTTGAAATGAGTCCCATTGTCAGTTCTTAACTCTCTCGGTATGCCTAACCACATACAACCCTCTTCTAGTGTTTTCAGCACGCTATTAGCATTCGCATTACGTACAGCTTTTAAACCAAAATGTCCTGACATCGAATCAACAAGCACAATAAGATATTTCTCACCTTTAGTGCCGCTTACTCCCATGGGGCCTGCTACGTCCATGCAAACTGATGCCCATGGAACAGTGCTTTTAATCGTCAATCCGTCCACTCGCTGTCCTCGGCGTCCTGCATTATACTTATTACACAACTCGCAATTCCGTATAACTGAACGGATTTTTTTCTCTGGGATCCAAAGTTCCAGTCTTTCCAGCTCCCTTTTTGTGGGCAAGGCACCTCCATGGCCTAGCGCTTCATGTACGGCCTTAGTCACCTCACACACAAACTCATTTGGGACCACTTTTCCTCCTTTGGGAGTATTGTCCCATTTTTCTGCTCCTACAATTACCAACCTTCTCTCTTGGACGTATTTATCTATTTCATAATTTCCTCTCCAGTGAGCCCCCTCCTTGACGTGGGCTTTCTGGTGAACAACATCGATAGTCATATTTAACCTTAACTCGGCTATTTTCTTCCATAACTCAGCATGAGCAATTTCTTTACTCCTCGCTCCTTCAAACCCATTTTCTTCCCAAATGGATAAGTCCTCTTTGAGCGCCTGAGCACAATAGTGACTATCGGTTATAAGTCTTACTCGGCTCACGTGTAATCTTATGGCCTCTAACAATCCTTCTAACACCGCTGTAGCCTCTCCTGCTTGGGCACTACCAGGAGTCTGACCTTTTCGGCGGCATATCTCTTTACCATTGTGTTTCAGGATGAAGCCCCAGTGGGCATACTGGTCTTCACCCTTTTTGGATCCATCTGTGTATAGAACCCATTCATATGGTTTCTCCTCACTATTTACAGTTTTCGCCTGTTTTTTAGATATGGATTTTGCTGGTCCTATCTCTAAATCAGGGTCTAGCAGGATATCTTCCCACCTTCCCCATCTCACATTAGTCGCTTTAGTACTTTCTAGTGTGTCTTTACGCAGGTAGCGATGTACTTGACTCTGCGTAACAACTTTTATGCCTTGTCCCTGGGCTAAGTCTTTTAATGTTCCCCAATATTTAGCAAGAACCGCTAATTCTCTCTCCTGGGGAAACTTTTTCTCAACATTATTTATAGTATAAGTCCACAGTGTCACTAAGCCGGCACCTTCATTACTAACACTTACCATTGCATTATCTTCATCACATTGAATCTCAGCAACTAGCCTAACTTCCAAGCTTCTCGGTTCGAGGCGTATAGCATTTTTTACTGCGTTTTTGAGCCCTTCTAAATTTTCTTGGTCTTTAGCCGACCACGGCCAATCTTTTGTTTTCTTTTCGTTAGGATTTTTACGCAATCGGGCATAAAGGGGTCTCGCAAATTTCTGATAAAACGGAACATGATCTCGAACATAATTACACAATCCTAATATTTTCTGTAGTTCGTTCTCGGACGTTGGCGGCAAAATTTGTTCTATTTTTTCTCGATACGCTTGCGACAGCCCCAAGTCTTCAGACACTTGGAATCCCAGGTAATCTACCTGAAATCTGGCAAGCTGACACTTCTTAAGATTTAGCTTCAATCCCGCCGCCGTCACTCGCTCGATTACGGCCTGCAGAGTTTCCAAATGTTCCTCCTCCGTGTCACTAGCAATGAACACATCATCGATATAAACTGTGACTGGGAGACCTTCCAAGACATGCAAGACAGCTGATTGAAATACATTCGGGGAGTTTTTATATCCCTGCGGCAAGCGCTGCCAAACGTATGCTTTTCCTTTATGCGTAAACGCTGTTTTCCCTTGTGATGCTTTGGCAATTCTCAGGGAAAAGAATCCATTTGCAAGGTCAATACATGATTTATACTTTTTTACTCTTAACGTTTTTAAAGAAGCCTGGGGATTTATGAGGCTCGCTCGGTTAGCCACCGTACGGCGGTTTAGAGCTTTAAAGTTAATGACCGGCCTCCAACCCCCTCCTACCGCTTCAGGCTTTTTAACGGCTTGAATTGGGCTATTCGTAATAGGATTTAGCTCTTCACGAATAATGCCAAGTGCTAATAATTCTTTTACAATTACCTCCATTTCGGCTACTGCTCCGGGGTTGAGGGGATATTGCCTTACTGGCGGATGTACCCCTCCACTAATAGTATGCATGTATTTTGATCCTAAATCTCCGCAATCATTTTTAAAATGTGCGACTGCGGCCTTGTCTAGGATTTCACCTAATCTCTTTTTCCCTTCCAGTGTTAACACACTGTCTTGGATTTGTTGGGCTTTTACGGCAGGTACATCTACTGATTTATACCACTCTTGGTCAGGTATTATTTTTGTAGGGCCTACTTTCACTAATTTTGGTTTTAGCTTTTCCCATCTCTTTTTTGCAACTTGCTTTTGATTTTTGGGCTTTTTCATTTCTTCTGCATCTTTTAGTGTCAACAAATTGTGCGGTCCCAATACCCACACAATTCCCTTCCACATTCCTACCGGCATTTTGGCTATCGAACCATCAGCTACCATTACTTGCAGGTGTCCAATTTGTTTTAAGGCTTTACGGGTCATGGACACCTCGGCCCCTGTGTCTACTAAATAGGGCACTCCCTCCACCTTAGCATAAAGGTTATCCCCTATTCTGTAAACCCCTTCCAGGGTGACCCGTGCCTTTGTCTCCATTATTTGCCAGGCCCCCCGGAGGCTGCAGCCTTGCGAGCCTCGAGGAAGGCCTTCCTTTCTTCTGGGTTCAATTTGTCAAATTCTTCTTTGGGCATGTATGCCGGACCTGGTCTTCGCACCGCTGGCTGTTGTCTTGGTTGGGGCCTCGTCTGCTGTCCTGGCTGGGTGGCCTGTCTCTGATTTCCGCTCATTCTCTGCTGCTGCGGTCTTATGTAGGGGACAGTCTGAACTGGCCGCTGAGCTCCCTGCTGGACTTGCTGTTCGTTCCCCCGGGTTCGACTAGCAACTGGTCCCGTTCTCCTCTTCTCAGCGTTATGCTTGGTCAGGCGATCCCACTTCTTAACGGAGGCTTCAATCTTCAGCGTCGTGCTATTAGGGGCCATTTTTACAAAGACAGCTTCGTTCCCTTTTTCCTTAACAATCATCCGCAACACTTTGATATACCTATTTGGCGATATAACTTCTTTAATTTTGTGCCACACGTTTAGCAGTGAAACGTCCCTTTTGAGTTGCTCTCTAGCCCTGTTAACATGGGCATCTTCATCTTCATCTTCGCCATCCACCCATCTTTCGTAGACCTGTTGTGGTGTTTCGTTTGGTCCAACAGGACTAGCGATGATGTACTGAAGCCATAGCTTCTTAGCACCATCTCCTCCTGGGGCGTCCCTAATCATAGGCCATGTTTCAACTAAATACTCTTTAGCTGTTTCTAGCCTACCTTTTTGGCGAACCAACTCCTTTAAGGTCTTAAATTGTTGCACATCACCCTCTATGTCGTGTGGCTGATTTATTGGGTTTGGTACTATTGTAGTTGATCCCAACTGTGTCATATATTGGGTCTGTTGGTTCAAGGGGGTTCTCGGGGCAGCTGGTACTGTTAAAGTAACCGCTGCTCCATCATTATCCGAATCTGAATTTAAATCATCGTCGGCTCTCAGCTCACATTTTGCTTTATCATTTATTGCTTTTTTGAGCCGTCTTAACATAAAATCATGTGCCACCGCCACGTAACCATCCCTGAAATTCTTAGTCAGATCTTGATGAGCAAGTAATGTGGTATATGGCGGAGCCTGTAAAATGTTAACAGCCTCGCGATAAGTTATTCGCATAGTTAGAGGCATTTTACTATCTAGCTTATTAAGCCAGGCCGGTGGATAAGGGCGATTTACTTGCCCTGCCTCGGGTATGTACGCTTTTCGCCCATCCTTTGTCTCGATCCATCCCAGGTTAACATCCCTAGCTATCCTTTCTGAGGACCGGTACACATCAAACGTCGGTTGAGGATTTTTCTTTCTTCTATTCACTGGTCTTGTAACTATTCTCGGGTTCTGGCTGGGGTTGGCCGGGTCATCTTCTGATGAGGTTGAGTCTTGGTCTTCGTCAGCGGGGTTAGCGCCAATCGCGGTTGGAACAGGAGCTTGCTCTCCACCGTCCTCCTCTTCGCTCCCATCTTCTGGCAGGGGCACCGGCATCATGGGGGGTCGTCCCGGGAAGGGATCCCGCGCTGTTCCAGGAGTAGACGTGACGGGGCTAAAGGTTACCGTTCCCCTTGGGGCCTTGTTTTTTCCCTTTGGGGTTTGTCTGCTCGGTCCCGCTCGCTCTTCATCCTCTACCACCCGGGCAGCTCCTGACATCCCTCCACTTACTGGGGAAGGCACGGGAGTTGTTTTAACGGGGGAAGGTGACTGGGGCGAGTCCCTAGGCCCTCCATTTGTTGATTGCTGGAGTTGGCGTCGTTCACGATCCATCTGCCTAGTACGGGTTAAAATCTCATCTGTCACTGATTTAACTCGCTCCTCTCTCTGCTTTTTTGATATTGCTACCACAAATTCTACTCCCGATGGTGTTGTCACGGGAGTCTTAGCTCTTAAGGTGAAGGCCGCCACAGCTATGGACTCAGCCTGTTGCCACTGCATTTTCCCAGTTTTAATCCAATTTACATCCATCACTATTCTCTCCGCTCCTTCACCTAGTGCTTTGTCAACCCCTCTCTCCAATGCTTTTGCCATTTCATCCGCATATTGTGACTGATTGCTTTTGGGGTTCCACTCCGTCCCTGGCACGTGAATTATCATGCCATAGGGAGTGTTCCCGCCACTAGTTTTTGCCGCCACTATTGGCCGCTGATAATTTTTCTGTAATTCCTGTTTAACCTCTGATTCATATTCTTGTCCTGCTTCCTGCCTTAAGATATTCCTAAGCGCTTTACTATGTGGTTTTAGTGATCTATCTGTAATTATCACTATAGCATCCCCCTGTATCTGCCAGGGGCTTCCCACATAGTGACACAATATCACTCCATTCCCGATTGAAACCTTTTTAGTTTCCTCCGGCAGCCCGCCCAGGGGCGCCGTTCTTATCAGGGGAGTCATTCTTACAGTTATTCCTGAGCTTTCATTCTCCGACGCTCCTGCGTCCTCCTCTACTGGGAAACATGAGCCCGTATCATAAAAGCCCTCTTCACTAGCGACCTCAGCTAACCGCTTCCTCGCCCTCTGGAGCTCTTTCAACTCCGGTTGCTCCCAAAGGTTGAGGCTTAAAGCTTCAGTCCCCTTGGGATTTGCCAATTCCACCCTTATGTGCATTTCCTCGGCAAGGGATTTTATCGTCGGGTCCCACTGGACTCCGGTACTAACCACTTCCATCACATTATACACATCCAACAACACAGACCACCAGTGGACCCAAAGGCCCACCGTCCCAGAGGTGCATCCCTCTTGGGGGTGGTTTACCACTACTGTTGCTATGCCCATTATTTCGGGAAATTCGCTCACGAACACTCCCGTTTCCTTCACCGCCCTTTCCACCTCGACTGGGAGGTCTGTCGGACGGATCGAAGGGTTGTTTATTTCCAGGTGCCTTCTGGCTCCTGGTGGCCATCGATCCACACCTTCACCAAGTAGCATAACCACTACCGGTATATCCACTTGTTTTAGAGGACGGAATTCAGGCCTTAATCCTGCTCCCCTCTCTGTAGGGCTGGGGGGCTTTTCCCCTCCATTTTTCCCTGTCAATTTTTCCATTACTTCACTAGCGTGTTTTATAGCCCGCTTTGCTTTCTTATTGTAGGAGTGGAGCTATCTATTTCCGAAGCCTACCCGTGCGCTTTGGGTTTCAGGGACGTACTATAGCTCCTGGTTACTCAGCTCCGTACCTGTGTACGTTGCCTCTACTTCTATCGGGACTACCGTGTTCGGGTTTCCTACCTTAACTCGTAGGCGGATGTCCTCTCTTAAACGGTGGGGTGTACTGTCCTTCCAAATCGGTTGTAATCCTCTCCGCTTCCCTTTTCCGGGATGTGGCTGTCTTCTTGTGCCAATGGACACTCCTGTCAGAACCGAAAAAGGCTGCTTCCACTAGAACATTAGCCTAGTGGAAAAACCTACCTCTTCTCCTAGGCTCTTGACGACGTTCTTCTTGTGCCAATGGACACTCCTGTCAGAACCGAAAAAGGCTGCTTCAACTAGAACATTAGCCTAGTGGAAACTCCTACCTCTCTCCTTGGTTCTCGACGACTTTCTTCTTGTGCCAATGGACACTCCTGTCAGAACCGAAAAAGGCTGCTTCCACTAGAACATTAGCCTAGTGGAAACTCCTACCTCTCTCCTTGGTTCTCGACGACTTTCTTCTTGTGCCAATGGACACTCCTGTCAGAACCGAAAAAGGCTGCTTCCACTAGAACATTAGCCTAGTGGAAACTCCTACCTCTCTCCTTGGTTCTCGACGACTTTCTTCTTGTGCCAATGGACACTCCTGTCAGAACCGAAAAAGGCTGCTTCCACTAGAACATTAGCCTAGTGGAATCTCCTACCTCTCTCCTTGGTTCTCGACGACTTTCTTCTTGTGCCAATGGACACTCCTGTCAGAACCGAAAATTTAAAATTTCCTCAAAAACACAAGGAGAAAAGGCAAGGGATAGGAGATCAGGGTTAGATTTGTAGCGTCAGCCTCTGTTAATGTGTCCACTATCAAAGAAAAGGGACTATATATATCTTCAGGCACCCCGCAATAACTAAGCAAAGAGTATGGTAGTCTTGCTAAATATGGATACCTGCGATAACAAACAAATAAAATGGGCAACCGCACCCAGTATGGAAGGCCTAAATAGCGCAAACCATAATTTATCATCACACAGTTGAAAGAGACTGCTTCTCTCCGAGCAGCTCTCCACCATTAACTCTAACTGTTCAAGCCCTCCTCCTCTTTGTGGGCGGGCTTGAACCACCCCTTGACTCAGCCCCTCCCTCAGGAATGCGCGGCGCAGCGCGCTCTACCAGGTACACTATCAGTACCTTCACAGCCGACCAAAGCAGCAGGTCGCTGTAAAAGCTCATTCACTTTGAATGGCTCTCTCACACTCAGCCTCGGTAGGAGGGTCTCCTGGGGGAGCCAGTCACCGTTCCTTCAACACAAAATAGTACAATCAACTTCAATTAAAAAATCACACTAGATTTTCACAATTAAAGCAGTTCTTTTCCATGAAACACCATTCATCAAAGAGACTAATTTTGTGTTAGCTCAGGGTCGTCTGACATGACAATTTATCAGCGAGTTCGCCGTCAACTCCAAGCACTGTGCCCACCGCTCAAAGCCACGCTCACTCGGGTTCCTGTTTGGGCTTCGATCGACCCCGATTTTGACAAAAATGAGTCAATCGTCGCCCCACGTTGGGCGCCACATGTCAACTTCCGCTTACCCGCAGGACTTAAATCGGAAAATATGTCCTGATTGACTCTCCAATCAAAGGGTCAGTAATTCCCCTTTTCCCTCACCGGCTCTAAGGCGTCAGCGTGAGGAGACGGGAATTAGTTAAGCCGATATATCAAAGTGGACTCACCTAGGTTTGTTCACTGTCTTCTTATCATGAGGCCAATCCGCTTTCATCCACCTATCAATCCTGAATGAGCAACCACACAGAACCCAGGAATAATAGACTGAACACCTCACTTACTTGGCAGCTCCACTTCTCTGAGTTGTTTGCATTTGTTATTGACCTAGTCATTTAATAATCCTTGTTAGGATCATACGGACTTGTTTCATATCAAGCAGGAGTATTTGACTTTATTAATACAGATGGAGACATTCATTAGATGTTATTAGAATGCACTTACCTCTTTCCAGACGTCCGTTGCTGCTGTCCGTCTCGAAGAAAAATAATAAGGTCTTATAAAACGACCTGGACTTATTAACCGTCCGAAAGAAATAAAACAAAAGTGAAATTAAATAACTAAACCAAAATTTATGTTTCAAGGGTCTTATAAAATGACCTAGACTTATAAAATGTCCAAAAGAAATAAAACAAAAATAGAAATAAACAAATAAACAAATAAACTAAATAATTCACAATCGGTTTTTAAATCCTTTTATTAGGTCTCATAAAATGACCCCGGACTTATAGAAGGTCCAAAAGAAATAGAATAAAACCGAAAGAAACAAAATAAAATAATTAAATCAAACATTGTCTTTCAATTATTTTATTTCAAATAATAATATGAATATAGAAAACAGTTTTCAAATCCTTTAATGAGCGCTCGCCAGACGCGAGACACAATTATAAATCACAAATACAATAAAGATTAAAATTAATAAAATATAGAATGAAATAGGAAAAGGGAAATCAAACATAAATATTTAAACCTTTGATAAGAGCCTTCTAAGATTGATCACTTCTCAAAAGAGCTCAAGACCTGAATTTAAAATAAGACGTTTTTTGGCTAAAAATTAATTTGAAGATATGGGAGTGTATTAAATGGCTCCGTCCCTACTCGCGATTAACCGTTCATAACTTCCTACTAAACATCTTATTTAATAGAGGCATTGTACTTTACCCAATTTGGTGAGAAAAGTCCCGGTCGCGGCTAACAGCCAAAGGTCCTTCGAAAAAACCTAAGTCCTACCACGCCGCTGAACAGTCCTCCAGTGACACACTCCATACAGGTTCATCGCAGGGAGAAGTCGAAGAGCCCCGATCCTCGCAGGGGACGATCTTTTATAACCTTGGTCGCGTGTCACTGATTTCCTCTTGGTGAACGTGTCCTTCCGCGCGTCTTGGGGGATTTCCAGTCTCTTGTAGTCTCTTCACATATCAATGCGCCGAGACGAGTTAGGACTTGTTCACAGTCTTCACACAGTTGAGTGACAGGCGCGCAACATTGGAGCTCAATCTTTGCATCAGCGCACACAGGAAACTGTTGAACCAGGTTGCGCTCTGTGGCTTGCGTAGCTTAGCAACCAGTTCCTGTTTTTCAAACAGGAAATTCATCGTGCTGCTAAAGTCTCAGTTACAATTCAACGGTCTTGGCTCTTATTTGATAGTCACAAACATCAAATCAACATAATGTATGATAATGTTCTAAACATAACTAAGCAAGCATGAATAACATGTATATACATGACATGTTAAATCCCAAATTCTCTCAGGGAATCTTAACAGGCTGATTCTATTTCATGTTACACATCTTGTATGACAATGTCGGGAGAAAACAATTGCATACAGGTAATCTTTACACTCAATGCAGTTACAGCAATCTTATCAGCGATTAAAAGACAGTATCGCTTGTAATTAAAAGAAAAGACAGCAAAGCTTCATAGTGGCTTCAATGTGCTGTAAGCATTGATCCATAATTCAGGCTAACAATTGTCGAATATAGATTGTGTGTGTGTATTATTACTTAATTCAGGATACCTTTTATTTACTTTTAATTTGTATCTGGCATCCTCTTATAAGGTCATAAAGGATGACCTGTCCTTGCTAAGCAGGCGGCTCTGGTTGTACAGGTTTGGCGGCATCTGGTGGTTACTTTGAGGAACTACACCCAGAGGCCAAAGTTTGATTATCAGCCTTATAGACACCAATTTCTCGATCTTATGGACACCAATTGATCTCTAACTTAGAATTGAGTTCAGTCCATTAATTTATTATCTTATTTTACATGATATGGCGCTACATCTGACCCACTCAACCCCGCTCAATTCAACACCCTATGAAATGGCCAAAAAAAATGGCAACACATTCCAAAGTAAATCAAAATGGCGGACGTCCTGTTAGGTTTAGCATATGGTTCAAAAAGAGTTTTTTGTACCTCGAGGGCTGTTATATACCTCTACAAATTTTGGTAACTCTAGGTGAAACGTACAGCCGGGTATGCTTTGTTAAAGAGGAGGGTTTTTTTAGCTCAAAATGTGATGCCCGGCCCCTGGGGGACTTCCTGTTGGGTTTAGCACAGGGCAGCAAGAGACTTTTTTGTACATCTTGGGCTGTTACATATGTCTACAAATTTTCGTAGCTCTACCTGCTTCGTACAACTGGCAATGCTTCTTTAAGGATATTTTTTTTCCTTTGCAAACACTGCATGCCATGACAACAGCGTGCGACGAAATACAAAGCTTTCAATAACTTTTCATCTTCAACATCTTAAGATGAATCACACCAAGTTTGAAGATGATCGGATAAACACTGTAGGAGGAGTTCGTTAAAATAAGGCCCCAATGAAATGGCCAAAAAAATGGCAACACGTTCCAAAATAAATCAAAATGGTGGACTTCCTGTTAGGTTTAGCATATGGTTCAAAAATAGTTTTTTGTAGGTCATAGTCTGTTACATATGTGTACATATTTTCGTAGCTCTAGATTAAACGTACAACCGGCAATGCCTCGTGAAGTAAGAATTTTTAAACTCTAAATTTGATGCGCCGCCGCCGTCATATAGTATATCAAAAACTTTTCATTTTTCACAATGATGTTGTCCCAGGTGTTGAGATGGTACAGCCCAAGTTTGAAGTCAATCGGGTTAACCGTGTAGGAGAAGCGGGCAAAAGTATGACCCCTGTAAATGTGCAAAAATTGGCAAAAATTGGACATTTAAATACTCGTACCTCACTTTCTGTCTATTTTAGGGTACACACTTCAAAGAGGTTTTTGTTCATTGGGATGTGCTACAGGTGCCACACAATTTTCATAGCCGTCGGACAATCGTAGCGGGACAGGGATCCGTTTAACCTATGTAGGGGGCGCTAAGGAGCCATTTTTCTGTTATCATGTATGGCGACTTTAAAATATCAAATTTTTCGCCAGGCCTGATGTGCGTGTAAAGTGTGGTGAGTTTTCGGTCACGTTTAGTGTCTCAAAAATGTGATCGTTTGCGGAGAATAATAATAACTAGAGCTGCGAGTAGCTATAAAGGGCCCTCGCAGCCCGGGCCACGTTGGGGTACTTGCACGTTGGGGTACTGGCACATTGGAAGCATTTTTTTTTGCCAGGTGTGATGAGTGTGTCAAGCGCAATGGGTTTTGGTGATTGTTAAGATCTGCAAAAATCAGCGTCTTTTTTTTATTTTTAGGCAATGAGTTGCCCTGATTGGTATTTTTCGTAAAAGTATATATACACGCATCATCGCTCGTACTCATTGCACAATGTTGCTTTTATTGTCCATAGAGGCGATCAAAAAAAAAATAAAACTAAATAAAAAATACGTATGTTTGGATCGGTCTGATGCCAGTGAACATATTGAGTGGTGGAAAGTAAAAGAATATTCATCAATGACTTAGTTATCACACTTACAATGAGTTTACAATTTTTGCAAAAATACCGTAAGTGAGGCATTTTTTTTTTTTCTGCCTCAAGGACTAGGTGGCGCTGTATTTATAACTGAATTTTGTCATAGAGATACCTTTAGGCCTTGACTATAAATATACATTTCAAGTATGGGATTTTTTGGAGCATGTACCTGGGAGTTATTAAGCATAGCCTTCATTCACGATACTGCTTTTAATGTCCATAGAGGCTATTAGGGGTGTTAAAAAAAATCGATTCGGCGATATATCGCGATACTACATCGCGCGATTCTCGAATCGATTCAATAATCGGCAGAATCGATTTTTTTTTTTTTTTTTTTTTTTTTTTTTTTTTTTTTTTTTTAGGATTCACACCTTGAGCATGGAAGAATGTTATATGAACGGCACATTAAGCCTTAATATTTTTATTTTAATGCTGTTCAAATGTGAAACAGATTGCAAACTGTTTGTGTACAGTGGCTCACGGTTATAAGCCTCAAGTTTTAGATAAATATATTCATACAAATCTTACAGTGTACATGTACAAATTTACTGATAGTATTTTCTAAATTTGAATGGAAAAAAATCGCAACAATCGACTTATAAATTCGTATCGGGATTAATCGGTATCGAATCGTGACCATTCGTATCGGGATTAATCGGTATCGAATCGAATCGTGACCTGTGAATCGTGATACGAATCGGATCGTCAGGTACTAGGCAATTCACACCCCTAGAGGCTATCAAAAATACATAAAACTAAATAACAAAAATATGTATGTTTGGTTAGGTCTGATGCCAGTGAATATTTTGAGTGGTGGAAAGTAAAAGAATATTCCAGGTGGCTAGGTGGCGCTGTATTTATAACTGAATGTTGTCATAGAAATACCTTCAGGCCTTGATTATAAGCATACATGTCAAGTGTGGGATTTTTTTTTGGAGCATGTACCGTGGAGTTATTATGCATATCCTTCATTCACGATATTGCTTTTAATGTCCACGGAGGCTATCAAAAATAAATAAAAATATATATATGTTTGGATAAGTCTGATGCCAGTGAACATTTTGAGTGGTGGAAACTAAAACAATAAATGACTTAGTTATCACACTTAGAATGAGTTTACATTTTTTTGTACAAAATACCGTATGTGGGGTTTTTTTTTTTTTATGCCTCAAGGGCTAGGTGACGCTGCATATATAACTGAATGTTGTCATTGAGATAGCTTCAGGCCTTGACGATAAACATACATGTCAAGTTTGGGATTTTTTGGAGCATGTACCGGGGAGTTATTAAGCATATCCTTTTTCAGTGCGAAACACAAATTTTGATGCCCCGCCTTCATCATATAGTATTTCGAAAAGTCAAGATTTTCCCCCCTGTCGTTGGCTCAGGGCTTGACATGGTCCAGGTCAAGTCTTAACTCAGTCAGATGAAACGTGTAGGAGAAGTGGGCAAAAGTCTGCCCCCTGTGAATGTGCAAAAATCGTCAAAAATGGGACATTCAAAAATTCGTAGCTCACTTCCTGTTCATTTTAGCATATGGGTACAAGAGACTTTTTTGTAGGTCTTGGGCTCCCTCATACACCTAAAAATATTCGTCGTTCTTGCTTAAACGTACAACCGGGGCTGCTTCGTTAAAAACTTCTAGGGGGCGCTATTGAGTCATTTTTGTAAAAATAGCACAATCAACAATTAAATATTGCTCATTTTACCAGGCCAGATGTGTGTGCCAAGTTTCAGGAGTTTCTGTGCATGTTTAGACCCTCAAAACTGGCGTTGTTTTCTTGGCGAACAGCGCTTAGCCACACCCACAGCAATTCGCGGAAACTCACAAACTTCGTGTTGTGACATCATGAAGGCCGAAACCCTCATCTGAGCAAATATGAGGTAGGTCCAGTTAACGTGTTTGGAGAAAAACGTAGAAGAAAATTCGTAAGAAAAAAAATTGCCACTAGGTGGCGCTATCAGTTAGATGAAATATAAGTCAGTAGATGTCTTTAGGGCTGGACTCTCATCAAATGTGTGAAATTTTGAGAAGATAGGATCATCTCGGTCAAGTTAATGCAGCTTTTATTGTCACGAAAAATCTTTAGACTTTGCGGCACCGTAGCGGCCACGCCCTTTGGCGAAAAGTTACAATATTCGGTGTGGGGCATGATCAACATCTTAAGGCTTTTCTGACCAATTTTCAACTGGATCCCTTCAACGAGCTCAGCGCAGTAGCTAAAAACGTAAAGTATGACATTTATTGTTACCACTAGGTGGCGGTATATGTATAACTGAATTTTATCATATTGATGTTTTCAGGCCGTGACTATTACATTGCCTGAGAAGTTTGAGATTTTTTGGAGCTTGAACATGGGAGTTATTAAGCATTTGCTCTTTCTGGACAAATGAAATTTTAAAGGCAATATTTGATGCCCCGCCCCCATCATATAGTATTTCGAAAAGGCAAGACTTTTTGCCCAGTTGTTCTCTCACGTCTTGAGATGATAAATGCCAAGTTTGAAGTCAATTGGATGAAAAATGTTTGCAGAGGGGGAAAAAGCATGACCACAGTGAATGTACCAAAATAGGCCAAAATTGGACATTAAAAAATTCATAGCTCATTTCCTGTACATTTTAACTACATGGTCCCAATAGACTTTTTTTGTGCATCTCGGGGTGCTACACGTGCCTGCCAATTTTCGTTGCTCTAGCTCAAACGTGCCGGGCTTGGTTTTTATTTTTCTACGCTAGGGGGCGCTATAGAGTTGCGTTGTTATGACGACTTCATAATATCAAATTTTTCGCCGGGCCTGAGGAGTGTGCAAAGTTCGGTGAGTTTTCGTGAATGTTTAGGTACCCAAAATCGGGATCGTTTGCGGAGAATAAAGAAGAAGAAGAAGAAGAAGAATTTTTACAAAAACAATCGGGACCTCGCAGCGGTCGCTGCTCGGGCCCTAATAACTAGAGCTGCGAGCAGCTATAAAGGGCCGTCGCAACCCGGGCCACGTTGGGGTACTTGCACGTCGGGGTACTGGCACGTTGGGGTCCTGTCAAATAGGACAAGGACCATCTAAAATGTTTTTGACAAGCCTTGTGTGTGCAAAGTTTAATCAAAACGCAAAATATGGTGTGCAATTCCCAAAATAAATTCAAAATGGCGGACTTCCTTTTAGGTTTAGCATACGGCTACAGAATACTTTTTGTAGGTCTTAAGCTAATAGGTATGCCTCCCAGTTTTCACAAATCTAGGTCAAGTCATTTTTAGTTGTGTATCGCTTGAATCATACAATTGGAAATGCTCCATAAAAATGCATAGAGGGCGCCATTGAGCACAACGTTGGGTTACTTGCACGTCAGGGTACTGGCACGTTGGGGTACTGTTACATGGAACAAGGACCATTTAAAATGTTAGTTTTTTCCATGCCTTGTCTGTGCAAAGTTTAATGAAAAAGGCCAAAAATGATGTATAATTCCCAAAATAAAATCAAAATAGCGGACTTCCTCTTTGGTTTGGCAAATGGCTACATAATACTTTTTTGTAGGTCTTAGGCTGATAGGGTTCTGTCCTAATTTTTAAAAATCTAGCATAATCATACAATCGGAAATGCTTCATAAAAATGTCTAGAGGGCGCTATTTATTGCAAATTGCACAATAAATCTCTGAAAATTCATGTTCATGACAAGTCTGATGTGTTTGCAAAGTTTCATGAGTTTTCATGTGTATAAAAAAAAAAAAGCAGCACTTGACAAACAATGCATTGCTATGGCAACAGCGTGTTACAAAATAAAAAACTTTCGATTACTTTGCATCTTAAACATCTTAAGATGAAACACACCAAGTTTGAAGACAGTCGGATAAATTTTGTAGGAGGGGTTCGTTAAAATATGACCCCTGAAAAAGGCCACAAAAAATGGCAACAAATCCCATCATAAATCAAAATGGCAGACTTCCTGTTTGGTTTAGCACATGGTTCCAAGAGACATTTTTGTACATCATGGGCTCTTATGTATGCCTGCAAATTATCATAGCGCTAGGTGTAACGTACAACCGGGAATGCTTCGTTAAAGAGGAGTTTTTTAGCTCAAAATGTGATGTCCGGCCCCTGGGGGACTTCCTGTTAGGTTAAGCACATGGCACCAAGAGACTTTTTTGTACATCCTGGACTGTTACATATGTCTACAATTTTTCGTCGCTCTCGCTGCTTCGTACAACTGGGAGTGCTTCATTAAGAAGGATTTTTTTCCTTTGCAAAAAGTGCATGCCACGACAACAGCGTGTGACGAAATAAAAAACTTTCAATAACTTTTCATTTTCAACATCTTAAGATGAATCACACCAAGTTTGAAGATGATCGGATAAACTCTGTAGGAGGAGTTGGTTAAAATATGACCCCTATGAAATGGCCCAAAAAAAATGGCAACACATTCCAAAGTAAATCAAAATGGCGGACGTCCTGTTAGGTTTAGCACATGGTTCAAAAAGAGTTTTTTTGTACCTCGAGGGCTGTTATATACCTCTCCAAATTTTGGTAACTCAAGGTGAAACGTACAGCCGGGTATGCTTTGTTAAAGATGAGTTTTTTAAGCTCAAAATGTGATGCCCGGCCCCTGGGGGACTTCCTGTTGGGTTTCGCACAGGTCACCAAGAGACATTTTTGTACATCTTGGGCTGTTACATATGTCTACACATTTTTGTAGCTCTAGCTGCTTCGTACAACTGGGAATGCTTCTTTAAGAAGATTTTTTTTTTCCTTTGCAAACAGTGCATGCCACGACAACAGCGTGTGACGAAATAAAAAGCTTTCAATAACTTTTCATCTTCAACATCTTTAGATGATTCACACCAAGTTTGAAGATGATCGGATAAACACTGTAGGAGGAGTGCGTTAAAACAAGACCCAGATGAAATGGCCAAAAAAAATGGCAACACATTCCAAAGTAAATCAAAATGGTGGACTTCCTGTTAGGTTTAGCACATGGTTCAAAAAGAGTTTTTTGTAGGTCATAGTCTGTTACATATGTGTACCAATTTTCGTAGCTCTAGATTAAACGTACAACCGGCAATGCTTCGTTCAGTAAGAATTATTAAACTCTAAATTTGATGCCCCGCCGCCGTCATATAGTATATCAAAAACTTTAGATTTTTTACAATGATGTTGTCCCAGGTGTTGAGATGGTACATCCCAAGTTTGAAGTCAATCGGGTTAACCGTGTAGGAGAAGCGGGCATAAGTATGACCCCTGTAAATGTGCAAAAATGGGCCAAAATTGGACATTCAAATACTCATACCTCACTTCCTGTCTATTTTAGGTTACACATATCAAAGAGGTTTTTGTTCATCTGGATGTGCTACAGGTGCCACACAATTTTCATAGCGATAGGACAATCGTAGCGGGACAGGGATCCGTTAAACCTATGTAGGTGGCGCTACAGAGCCATTTTTCTGTTATCATGTATGGCGACTTTAAAATATCAAATTTTTCGCCAGGCCCGATCTGCGTGTAAAGTTTGGTGAATTTTCGTTCATGTTTAGTGCCTCAAAAATGTGGTTGTTTGCGGAAAAGAATAATAACAAAGAAAAAGAAGAAGAAAAAGAATAACTAGAGCTGCGAGCAGCTATAAAGGGCCCTCGCAACCCGGGCCACGTTGGGGTATTTGCACGTCGGGGTACTGGCATGTTGGGGTACTGTCAAATAGGAAACCATCTAAATTGTAAACGTTTTTGCCATGCTTTGTGTTTTTAAAGTTTCATGGAAAGGCCAAAAACGATGCACAATTAACAAAATAAAATCAAAATGGATTGGCACATGGCTATATAGAATACTTTTTGAATATATTCGGCATGCCTGCCAATATTCACACATCTAGCTGAATCATATAATCGGAAAGACTTCATAAAAATGTCTAGAGGGCGCTATTGAGCCATTTATTACAAATTGCACAACAAATCTCTAAATAAAATATTCATGTTCCAGACAGGTCTGGTTTGTGTGCAAAGTTTTGTGAGTTTTCACCCATATTTAGACTCTCAAAAAAGCATTTTTCTTCACAAACAATGCATGGCTACAGCAAAGGCGTGTGACAAAATAAAAAAATTCAATAACTTTTCATCTTAAATATCTTAAGATGAAACACGCCAAAGAATGAAGACGATCTGATAAGTTCTGTTGAAAATATGACCCCTATAAAAGGCCCCAAAAAATGGCTACAAATAACAAAGTAAATCAAAATGGCAGACTTCCTTTTTGATTCAGCATATGGCTTTAGAAACCTTTTTGTAAGTCTTAGGCTGATAGGTATCCCAATTTTAACAAATCTAGCTGAATCATAAAACACAAAACATTTGCAAAAGCTTCATAAAAATGTCTAGAGGGCGCTATTGAACCATTTATTGCAAATTGAATAAGAAATCTCTAAAATATTCATGCTGATGACAAGCCTGATGTGTGTGTAAAGTTTCATGAGTTTTTGCACATGTTTAGACCCAAAAAAAAAGCAGCATTTTACTTGGCAAACAATGCATCGCCATGACAAAGGCGTGCGACAAAATAAATAACTTTCGATAACTTTGCATCTTAAACATCTTAAGATGAAGCACACCAAGTTTAAAGACAGTCGGATAAATTTTGTAGGAGGAGTTCGTTAAAATATGACCCCTAAAAAAGGCCACAAAAAATGGCTACAAATCCCAACGTAAATCAAAATGGTGGACTTCCTGATTGGTTTAGCATATGGCTCCAAGAGACTTTTTTGTACATCCTGAGCTCTTATGTTTGCCTGCAAATTATCATAGCTTTAGGTGAAACGTACAACCGGGAATGCTTTGTCTGTTTAATCAAAACGCAAAATATGGTGTGCAATTCCAATGCATTGCTATGGCAACAGCGTGTGACAAAATAAAAAACTTTCGATTACTTTGCATCTTAAACATCTTAAGATGAAACATACCAAGTTTGAAGACAGTCGGATAAATTTTGTAGGAGGGGTTCGTTAAAATATGACCCCTGAAAAAGGCCACAAAAAATGGCAACAAATCCCATCATAAATCAAAATGGCGGACTTCCTGTTTGGTTTAGCACATGGTTCCAAGAGACTTTTTTTGTACATCGTGGGCTCTTATGTATGCCTGCAAATTATCATAGCGCTAGGTGAAACGTACAACCGGGAATGCTTTGTTAAAGAGGAGTTTTTTAGCTCAAAATGTGATGCCCGGCCCCTGGGGGACTTCCTGTTGCGTTTAGCACATGGCACCAAGAGACATTTTTGTACATCCTGGGCTGTTACAGTGGCATGAAAAAGTATCTGAACCTTTTGGAATTTCTCACATTTCTGCCTAAAATCACCATCAAACGTGATCTGATCTTTGTCAAAATCACACAGATGAAACAACAGTGTCTGCTTTAACTAAAACCACCCAAACATTTACAGGTTTTCATATTTTAACAAGGATAGCATGCAAACAATGACAGAAGGGGGAGGAATAAGTAATTGAACCCTCTGCCTAAGGATACTTAAAGAGCAATTGAAACCAATTTTTACCAAACAATTTAAGTCAGGTGTGTGCCCAATCACTGATGAGTGGCTTAAAGCTTCCCTGCCCACTATAAAACACACACCTGGTTAGAATTGTCTTGATGAGAAGCATTGTCTGATGTGCACCATGACTCGCTCAAAAGAGCTGTCTGAAGACCTGCTATCAAGAATTGTTGGTTTGTATAAAACTGGCAAAGGATACAAAACCATCTCTAAAAGTCTGGATGTTCATCAATCAACAGTCAGCGAAGTTGTTTACAAATGGAGAGAGTTTGGCACTGTTGCTTCTCTCCCAAGGAGTGTCTGCTAAAGACTTACAGAAATCACTGACACAGTCCAATATCGCTGTGCATGCATCAACTATATGTAAAACATTGGCCAAGAATGGTGTTCATGGGAGGACTCCACGGAGGAAGCCACTGCTGTCTAAAAAAAACATTGTGGCTCGTTTAATGTTCGCAAAAAGGCACTTGGGCACTCTACAGAAGTTTTGGCAAAATATTTTGTGGACTGATGAAGCCAAAGTTGAATTGTTTGGGAGGAACACACAACGTCATGTGTGGAGGAAAAATGGAACAGCTCACCAACATCAACACCTCATCCCCACCGCGAAGCATGGTGGAGGGTGCATCATGGTTTGGGGCTGTTTTGCTTCCTCAGGGCCTGGACAACTTGCAATCATTCATGGAAAAATGAATTCAAAAGTTTATCAGGATGTTTTGCAGGAAAACCTGAGGCCGTCTGTCAGACAGTTGAAGCTAAAAAGAGGATGGATGCTGCAACAAGACAATGATCCAAAACACAGAAGCAAATCGACTTCAAAATGGTTTCAGAAGAACAAAATACACGTTCTGGAGTGGCCAAGTCAAAGTCCAGACTTGAACCCCATTGAGATGCTGTGGCATGACCTCAAGACTGCGATTCATGCCAGACATCCCAGGAATCTGACTGAACTACAGCAGTTTTGTAAAGAAGAATGGGCCAAGATCAGTCCTGATCGATGTGCCAGACTGATCTGCAGCTACAGGAAGCGTCCGGTTGAAGTTATTGCTGCCAAAGGGGGGCCACAAAATATTAAATGTGATGGTTCAGTTACTTATTCTTCCCCCCTTCTGTCATTGTTTGCATGCTATCCTTGTTAAAATATGAACCCCTGTAAATGTTTGGGTGGTTTTAGTTAAAGCAGACACTGTTGTTTCATCTGTGTGATTTTGACAAAGATCAGATCACGTTTGATGGTGATTTTAGGCAGAAATGTGAGAAATTCCAAAAGGTTCAGATACTTTTTCATGCCACTGTACATATGTCTACAATTTTTCGTCGCTCTAGCTGCTTCGTACAACTGGGAATGCTTCATTAAGAAGGATTTTTTTCCTTTGCAAAAAGTGCATGCCACGATAACAGCGTGCGACGAAATAAAAAGCTTTCAATAACTTTGCATATTAAACATCTTAAGATGAAACACACCAAGTTTGAAGACAGTCGGATAAATTTTGTAGGAGGGGTTCGTTAAAATATGACCCCTGAAAAAGTCCACAAAAAATGGCAACAAATCCCATCATAAATCAAAATGGCGGACTTCCTGTTTGTAGGGGTGTGAATTGCCTAGTACCTGACGATTCGATTCGTATCACGATTCACAGGTCACGATTCGATTCGATACCGATTAATCCCGATACGAATGGTCACGATTCGATACCGATTAATCCCGATACGAATTTATAAGTCGATTGTTGCGATTTTTTTTCATTCATATTTAGAAAATACTAATCAGTAAGCTTGTAGAGTGTAAGATTTATATGAAAATGTATTATTTATTTATCTGAAATTTCAGTCTTATAGAGGTTGTAATCTGTTTCATGTTTGAACAGCATTAAAATAAAAATATTAAGGCTTAATGTGCCGTTCATATAACATTCTTCCATGCTCAAGGTGTGAATCCTAAAAAAAAAAAAAAAAAAAAAAAAAAAAATCGATTCTGCCGATTATTGAATCGATTCAAGAATCGCGCGATGTAGTATCGCGATATATCGCCGAATCGATTTTTTTTAACACCCCTACCTGTTTGGTTTAACACATGGTTCCAAGAGACTTTTTTTGTACATCGTGGGCTCTTATGTATGCCTGCAAATTATCATAGCGCTAGGTGAAACATACAACCGGGAATGCTTCGTTAAACGGGAGTTTTTTTTAGCTCAAAATGTGATGCCCGGCCCCTGGGGGACTTCCTGTTGGGTTTAGCACAGGGCACCAAGAGACTTTTTTTTGTACATCTTGGGCTGTTACATATGTCTACAAATTTTCGTAGCTCTAGCTGCTTCGTACAACTGGCAATGCTTCTTTAAGGATATTTTTTTTCCTTTGCAAACAGTGCATGCCATGACAACAGCGTGCGACGAAATACAAAGCTTTCAATAACTTTTCATCTTCAACATCTTAAGATGAATCACACCAAGTTTGAAGATGATCGGATAAACACTGTAGGAGGAGTTTGTTAAAATAAGGCCCCAATGATATGGCCAAAAAAATGGCAACACGTTCCAAAATAAATCAAAATGGTGGACTTCCTGTTAGGTTTAGCATATGGTTCAAAAAGAGTTTTTTGTAGGTCATAGTCTGTTACATATGTGTACCAATTTTCGTAGCTCTAGATTAAACGTACAACCGGCAATGCCTCGTGAAGTAAGAATTTTTAAACTCTAAATTTGATGCGCGCCGCCGTCATATAGTATATCAAAAACTTTTCATTTTTCACAATGATGTTGTCCCAGGTGTTGAGATGGTACATCCCAAGTTTGAAGTCAATCGGGTTAACCGTGTAGGAGAAGCGGGCAAAAGTATGACCCCTGTAAATGTGCAAAAATTGACAAAAATTGGACATTTAAATACTCATACCTCACTTTCTGTCTATTTTAGGGTACACACTTTAAAGAGGTTTTTGTTCATTGGGATGTGCTACAGGTGCCACACAATTTTCATAGGCGTCGGACAATCGTAGCGGGACAGGGATCCGTTTAACCTATGTAGGGGGCTCTAAGGAGCCATTTTTCTGTTATCATGTATGGCGACTTTAAAATATCACATTTTTCGCCAGACCTGATGTGCGTGTAAAGTTTGGTGAGTTTTCGGTCACGTTTAGTGTCTCAAAAATGTGATCGTTTGCGGAGAATAATAATAATAATAATAATAATAAGAAGAAGAAGAATTCCTACAAAAACAATAGGGCCTCGCAGCGGCACCGCCGCCGCCGCTGCTCGGGCCCTAATAATAATAATAATAAGAATTCCTACAAAAACAATAGGGCCTCGCAGCGGCACCGCCGCCGCCGCTGCTCGGGCCCTAATAAGAATTCCTTCAGGAACAATAGGGACCTCGCAGCGGTCGCTGCTCGGGCCCTAATAATAATAATAATTCGAACGAAAAACAATAGGGACCTCGCAGCAGTCGCTGCTCGGGCCCGAATAATAATAATAATAATTTTTACAAAAACAATAGGGACCTCGCAGCGGTCGCTGCTCGGGCCCTAATAAGAATAATAATAATAAGAATTCCTACAAAAACAATAGGGCCTCGCAGCGGCACCGCCGCCGCCGCTGCTCGGGCCCTAACTAGAGCTGCGAGCAGATATATAGGGCCCTCGCAACCCGGGCCACGTTGGGGTATTTGCATGTCGGGGTACTGGCATGTTGGGGTACTGTTTCATAGGAAACCGTCTAAATTGTAAATGTTTTTGACATGCTTTGTGTTTGCAAAGTTTTATGGAAGGCCAAAAATGATGCACAATTAAAATAAAATCAAAATGAATTGGCACATGGCTATAGAATAATTTTTGGAAGTATTAGGCTGATAGGTATGCCTCCCAATATTCACACATCTAGCTGAACCATATAATCGGATATACTTCATAAAAATATCTAGACGGCTCTATTGAGCCATTTATTACAAATTGCACAACAAATTATAAAATATTCATGTTCGTGAGAGATCTGATCTGTGTGCAAAATTTTGTGAGTTTTTGCCCATGTTTAGACTCTCAAAAAAAAAATTCTTTGCAAACAATGCATCGCTACAGCAAAGGCGTGTGACAAAATAAAAAAATTCAATAACTTTTCATCAACTTTTTAAATATTTTAAGATGAAACATGCCAAAGAATGAAGACGATGTGATAAGTTTTGCAGAAAATATGACCCCTATAAAAGGCCCCAAAAAGTGGCTACAAATACCAAAGCAAATCAAAATGTCAGACTTCCTGTTTGGTTTAGCATATGGTTCCAAGAGACTTTTTTTGTACATCGTGGGCTCTTATGTATGCCTCCAAATTATAATAGCTCTCGGTGAAACGTACAACCGTGAATGCTTCGTTAAAGAGGAGTTGTTTTTTTTAGCACAAAATGGGGGACTTCCTGTTGGGTTTAGTACATGGCACCAAGAGACTTTTTTGTACATCGTGGGCTGTTACATATGTCTACAAATTTTCGTAGCTCTAGCTGCTTCGTACAACTGGGAATTCTTCCTTAAGAAGAATTTTTTTCCTTTGCAAACAAGTGCATGCCACGGCAACAGCGTGCGACAAAATAAAAAGCTTTCAATAACTTTTCATCTTCAACATCTTAAGATGAATCACACCAAGTTTGAAGATGATGGGATAAACTCTGTAGGAGGAGTTCGTTACCTTGAGGGCTGTTACATATGTCTTCAAATTTTGGTAACTGTAGGTTAAACGTACAGCCGGGAATGCTTCTTTAAGTAAGAATTTTGAAACGCAAAATTTGATGCCCCGCCTCTGGCGGACTTCCTGTTGGGTTTAGCATATGGCACCAACAGACTTTTTTGTAGATCATAGTCTGTTACATATGTGTACCAATTTTCGTAGCTCTAGGTTAAACGTACAACTGGCAATACTACGTTTAGTAAGAGTTTTGAAACTCTAAATTTGATGCCTCACCCCCGTCATATAGTAGGTCAAAATTTTTTTATTTTTTACCATGATGTTGTCCCAGGTGTTGAGATGGTACAGCCCAAGTTTAAAGTCAATCGGGTTAACCGTGTAGGAGAAGCGGGCAATAGTATGATCCATGTAAATGTGCAAAACTGGGCCAAAATTGGACATTCAGATGATCATACCTCTCAGACTTTTTTGTACATCTTGGGCTGTTACATATGTCTACAAATTTTCGTAGCACTAGCTGCTTCGTACAAATGGGAATGCTTCTTTAAGGATATTTTTTTTCCTTTGCAAACAGTGCATGCCATGACAACAGCGTGCGACGAAATACAAAGCTTTCAATAACTTTTCATCTTCAACATCTTAAGATGAATCACACCAAGTTTGAATACGATCGGATAAACACTGTAGGAGGAGTTCGTTAAAATAAGACCCCAATGAAATGGCCAAAAAAATGGCAACACGTTCCAAAATAAATCAAAATGGTGGACTTCCTGTTAGGTTTAGCACATGGTTCAAAAAGAGTTTTTTTTAGGTCATAGTCTGTTACATATGTGTACCAATTTTCGTAGCTCTAGATTAAACGTACAACCGGCAATGCTTCGTGAAGTAAGAATTTTTAAACTCTAAATTTGATGCGCCGCTGCCGTCATATAGTACAGTGGTATGAAAAAGTATCTGAACCTTTTGGAATTTCTCACATTTCTGCATAAAATCACCATCAAACGTGATCTGATCTTTGTCAAAATCACGCAGATGAAACAACAGTGTCTGCTTTAACTAAAACCACCCAAACATTTACAGGTTTTCATAATTTTAATGAGGATAGCATGCAAACAATGACAGAAGGGGGAGGAATAAGTAACTGAACCCTCTGCCTAAGGATACTTAAAGAGCAATTGAAACCAATTTTTACCAAACAATTTAAGTCAGGTGTGTGCCCAATCACTGATGAGTGGCTTAAAGCTGCCCTGCCCACTATAAAACACACACCTGGTCAGAATTGTCTTGATGAGAAGCATTGTCTGATGTGCACCATGACTCGCTCAAAAGAGCTGTCGGAAGACCTGCGATCAAGAATTGTTGGTTTGTATAAAACTGGCAAAGGATACAAAACCATCTCTAAAAGTCTGGATGTTCATCAATCGACAGTCAGAGAAGTTGTGTACAAATGGAGAGAGTTTGGCACTGTTGCTTCTCTCCCAAGGAGTGGCCGCCCACCAAAGATGACGCCAAGAGTTCAGCGCAGACTACTCAGAGAGGTAAAAAAGAACCCTAGAGTGTCTGCTAAAGACTTACAGAAATCACTTGCACAGTCCAATATCTCTGTGCATGCATCAACTATATGTAAAACATTGGCCAAGAATGGTGTTCATGGGAGGACTCCACGGAGGAAGCCACTGCTGTCTAAAAAAAACATTGTTGCTCGTTTGATGTTCGCAAAAAGGCACTTGGACACTCCACAGAAGTTTTGGCAAAATATTTTGTGGACTGATGAAGCCAAAGTTGAATTGTTTGGGAGGAACACACATCGTCATGTGTGGAGGAAAAATGGAACAGCTCACCAACATCAACACCTCATCCCCACCGTGAAGCATGGTGGAGGGTGCATCATGGTTTGGGGCTGTTTTGCTTCCTCAGGGCCTGGACAACTTGCAATCATTAATGGAAAAATGAATTCAAAAGTTTATCAGGATGTTTTGCAGGAAACCTGAGGCCGTCTGTCAGACAGTTGAAGCTAAAAAGAGGATGGATGCTGCAACAAGACAATGATCCAAAACACAGAAGTAAATCAACTTCAGAATGGTTTCAGAAGAACAAAATACCGGTTCTGGAGTGGCCAAGTCAAAGTCCAGACTTGAACCCCATTGAGATGCTGTGGCATGACCTCAAGACAGCGATTCATGCCAGACATCCCAGGAATCTGACTGAACTACAGCAGTTTTGTAAAGAAGAATGGGCCAAGATCAGTCCTGATCGATGTGCCAGACTGATCTGCAGCTACAGGAAGCGTCTGGTTGAACTTATTGCTGCCAAAGGGGGGGCCACAAAATATTAAATGTGATGGTTCAGTTACTTATTCCTCCCCCTTCTGTCATTGTTTGCATGCTATCCTCATTAAAATTATGAAAACCTGTAAATGTTTGGGTGGTTTTAGTTAAAGCAGACACTGTTGTTTCATCTGTGTGATTTTGACAAAGATCAGATCACGTTTGATGGTGATTTTATGCAGAAATGTGAGAAATTCCAAAAGGTTCAGATACTTTTTCATACCACTGTATATCAAAAACTTTAGATTTTTTACAATGATGTTGTCCCAGGTGGTGAGCTGGTACATCCCAAGTTTGAAGTCAATCGGGTTAACCGTGTAGGAGAAGCGGGCAGAGGAGTTTTTTTAGCTCAAAATGTGATGCCCGGCACCTACGGGACTTCCTGTTGGGTTTAGCACATGGCACCAAGAGACTTTTTTTTGTACATCGTGGGCTGTTACATTTGTCTCCAAATTTTCGTAGCTCTAGCTGCTTCGTACAACTGGGAATGCTTCATTAAGAAGGATTTTTTTCCTTTGCAAACTGTGGATGCCACGGCAACAGCGTGCGACGAAATAAAAAGCTTTCAATAACTTTTCATCTTCAACATCTTAAGATGAATCACACCAAGTTTGGAGATGATCGGATAAACTCTGTAGGAGGAGTTCGTTAAAATAAGACCCCTATGAAATGGCCCAAAAAATGGCAACACGTTCCAAAGTAAATCAAAATGGCGGACTTCCTGTTCGGTTTAGCATATGGTTCAAAAAGAGTTTTTTGTACCTTGAGGGCTGTTACATATGTCTTCAAATTTTGGTAACTCTAGGTGAAGTACAGCCGGGAATGCTTCATTAAGTTAGAATTTTGGAACACAAAATTTGATGCCTCGCCTCTGGCGGACTTTCTGTTAGGTTTAGCATATGGCACCAACAGGCTTTTTTGTAGATCATAGTCTGTTACATATGTGTACCAATTTTCATAGCTCTAGGTTAAACATACAACCGGCAATGCTTCGTGAAGTAAGAATTTTTAAACTCTAAATTTGATGCGCCGCCGCCGTCATATAGTGTATCAAAAACTTTAGATTTTTTACAATGATGTTGTCCCAGGTGTTGAGATGGTACAGCCCAAGTTTAAAGTCAATCGGGTTAACCGTGTAGGAGAAGCGGGCAATAGTATGATCCATGTAAATGTGCAAAACTGGGCCAAAATTGGACATTCAGATGATCATACCTCTCAGACTTTTTTGTACATCTTGGGCTGTTACATATGTCTACAAATTTTCGTAGCACTAGCTGCTTCGTACAAATGGGAATGCTTCTTTAAGGATATTTTTTTTCCTTTGCAAACAGTGCATGCCATGACAACAGCGTGCGA
Organism: Festucalex cinctus; assembly: GCF_051991245.1. Taxonomy (NCBI): domain Eukaryota; kingdom Metazoa; phylum Chordata; class Actinopteri; order Syngnathiformes; family Syngnathidae; genus Festucalex; species Festucalex cinctus. The sequence continues at coordinate 1,600,785 of NC_135413.1, forward strand.
CGAAATACAAAGCTTTCAATAACTTTTCATCTTCAACATCTTAAGATGAATCACACCAAGTTTGAATACGATCGGATAAACACTGTAGGAGGAGTTCGTTAAAATAAGTGTATCAAAAACTTTAGATTTTTTACAATGATGTTGTCCCAGGTGTTGAGATGGTACATCCCAAGTTTGAAGTCAAACGGGTTAACCGTGTAGGAGAAGCGGGCAAAAGTATGACCCCTGTAAATGTGCAAAAATGGTCCTAAATTGGACATTTGAATACTCATACCTCACTTCCTGTCTATTTTAGGGTACACATATCAAAGAGGTTTTTGTTCATCTGGATGTGCTACAGGTGCCAGACAATTTTCGTAGCCGTAGGACAATCGTAGCGGGACAGGGATCCGTTTAACCTATGTAGGTGGCGCTACAGAGCCATTTTTCTGTTATCATGAATGGCGACTTTAAAATATCAAATTTTTCGCCAGGCCCGATCTGCGTGTAAAGTTTGGGGAGTTTTCGTTCACGTTTAGTGTCTCAAAAATGTGATTGTTTGCGGAAAAGAATAATAACAAAGAAAAAGAAGAATAATAAGAATTCCTTGAAAAACAATAGGGCCTCGCAGCGGCACCACCGCCGCCGCTGCTCGGGCCCTAATAAGAATTTCTTCAGGAACAATAGGGACCTCGCAGCGGTCGCTGCTCGGGCCCTAACTAGAGCTGCGAGCAGCTATAAAGGGCCCTCGCAACCTGGGCCACGTTGGGGTATTTGCATGTCGGGGTACTGGCATGTTGGGGTACTGTTTCATAGGAAACCGTCTAAATTGTAAATGTTTTTGACATGCTTTGTGTTTGCAAAGTTTCATGGAAGGCCAAAAATGATGCACAATTAAAATAAAATCAAAATGAATTGGCACATGGCTATAGAATAATTTTTGGAAGTATTAGGCTGATAGGTATGCCTCCCAATATTCACACATCTAGCTGAACCGTTTGGTGAGTTTTCGGTCACGTTTAGTGTCTCAAAAATGTGATCGTTTGCGGAGAATAATAATAATAATAATAATAATAATAATAAGAAGAAGAAGAATTCCTACAAAAACAATAGGGCCTCGCAGCGGCACCGCCGCCGCCGCTGCTCGGGCCCTAATAATAATAATAATAAGAATTCCTACAAACACAATAGGGCCTCGCAGCGGCACCGCCGCCGCCGCTGCTCGGGCCCTAATAAGAATTCCTTCAGGAACAATAGGGACCTCGCAGCGGTCGCTGCTCGGGCCCTAATAATAATAATAATTCGAACGAAAAACAATAGGGACCTCGCAGCGGTCGCTGCTCGGGCCCTAATAATAATAATAATAATTTTTACAAAAACAATAGGGACCTCGCAGCGGTCGCTGCTCGGGCCCTAATAAGAATAATAATAAGAATTCCTACAAAAACAATAGGGCCTCGCAGCGGCACCGCCGCCGCCGCTGCTCGGGCCCTAACTAGAGCTGCGAGCAGATATATAGGGCCCTCGCAACCCGGGCCACGTTGGGGTATTTGCATGTCGGGGTACTGGCATGTTGGGGTACTGTTTCATAGGAAACCGTCTAAATTGTAAATGTTTTTGACATGCTTTGTGTTTGCAAAGTTTTATGGAAGGCCAAAAATGATGCACAATTAAAATAAAATCAAAATGAATTGGCACATGGCTATAGAATAATTTTTGGAGATATTAGGCTGATAGGTATGCCTCCCAATATTCACACATCTCGCTGAACCATATAATCGGATATACTTCATAAAAATATCTAGACGGCGCTATTGAGCCATTTATTACAAATTGCACAACAAATTATAAAATATTCATGTTCGTGAGAGATCCGATCTGTGTGCAAAATTTTGTGCGTTTTTGCCCATGTTTAGACTCTCTAAAAAAAAGTCTTTGCAAACAATGCATCGCTACAGCAAAGGCGTGTGACAAAATAAAAAATTTCAATAACTTTTCATCTTAAATATCTTAAGATGAAACATGCCAAAGAATGAAGACGATGTGATATGTTTTGCAGAAAATATGACCCCTATAAAAGGCCCCAAAAAGTGGCTACAAATACCAAAGTAAATCAAAATGGCAGACTTCCTGTTTAGTTCAGCATATGGTTTGTCAACTTCCGCTTACCCGCAGGACTTAAATCGGGAAATATGTCCTGATCGACTCTCCAATTAAAGGGTTAGAAATTCCCCTTTTTCCTCACCAGCTCTAAGGCGTCAGCGTGAGGAGACGGGAATTAGATAAGCCGATATATCAAAGTGGATTCACCTAGGTTTGTTCACTGTTTTCTTATCATGAGGCCAATCCGTTTTCATCCACCTATCAATCCTGAGTGAGTAACCACACACACAGAGCCCAGGAATGATAATCTGAACACCTCACTTAAATTGGCAGCTCCACTTTTCTAAGTTGTTTGCATTTGTTATTGACCTAGTCATTTAATAATCCTTGATAGGATCATACGGATTTGTTACATATCAAGCTGGAGTATTTGACTTTATTAATACAGATGGAGACACTCATTAGATGTTATTCGAGTGCACTTACCTTTTTCCAAACGTCCGTTGCTGTTGTCCTCCTCAAAGAGGGAAAAAATAATATTGATGCGGACTTATAAAATGTCCCAAAAAAATAAAATAAAATCAAAGACAAATAATAAGGACTTATAAAACGTCCAAAAATAAAAATAAAATCAAAGACAAATAATAAGGTCTTATAAAACGACCTCGGACGTATAAAATGTCCAACAAAAAAATAAAATAAAAATTAAAAAGAAACAAATAAAATAATTAATTCACAACTGGTTTTTCAATTATTTTATTTGGTCTTATAAAATGACCTCGGACTTATAAAACGTCCAAAAAGAATAAAACCAAAGTTAAAACAAACAAATAAACTAATTAAATCACAATTAGTTTTTCAATCATTTTATTTGGTCTTATAAAATGACCTCGGACTTATAAAACGTCCAAAAAAAATAAAATAAAAGTTAAAACAAACAAATAAACTAATTAAATCACAATTAGTTTTTCAATCATTTTATTTGGTCTTATAAAATGACCTCGGACTTATAAAACGTCCAAAAAGAATAAAACCAAAACTAAATAAAATAATGACTGACAAAACAATAAAATGATTGACTCAAAAATTGTCTTTTAACATTTTTATTGTCAATAATAAAATAACCAATATCATAAAAATCACATTTAATGATAAAACCTTAAATCAATAAAAATAAAATAAAATAAAAAAACAGGAGATCAAGAATAATATAACCTTTTACAAAAGCTTTCTAAGATTGATCATTTCTCGGAAAAGCTTAAGACCTGATTCACAATAAGATGTTTTTGGCTAAAAATAATTTAAAGATATGAGAGTGTATTAAATGGCCCCCACCCTAACTCGCGATTAGTCATTCATATCTTCCTATTGTACATCATTATTGATAAAAGTTTTGTACTTTACCCAATCATTGAAGAAAATTCCATCCACGGCTTTAGAGTCCAAGTTCCTTCGTAAAAAATCTTAAAATCCAACAGCAGTAAATCCATCTTCAGAAATACACTCCATCCCGACCACATCGCAGGGAAAAAAAGGGCGTCGATCCCAGCTGGTGACGACCTTTTATCACTTTGGGTCATATCACTGATTTCTTCCGGTAAGTGTCCCTCCGCATCTCCTCATATCAATGTGCACTTGTTGAGACTCATTCTCAGTAATTTTCCACAGATGAGTCATGAAGATGAGTCATAAATTCTTTACAATTGAGTCATGGATACACAACGTTGAATGAAAATATGAGTCATACATACTTTACACATGAGTCATGAACACGCAACGTTGAATGAAAATATGTCAAAGGTCATGGCTCTATTCGACAATGATAAACGTTAAAATAAATAACATCATAGATATATTACTTAAGCAAGCATGAATAACATGTATATACATGACATGTTAATCCCAAATTCTCTCAGGGAACTTAACAGGTTAATTCTAGTTCTTGTTTCACATCTTGTATATATCATTGTTGAATCAAACAATACATACAGGTAATCTTTTCAATGCAGTTACAGCAATATTATCAGCGATAAAAGACAGTATCGCTTGTAAATAAAAGAAAAGAAAAGAAAAGACAGCAATACTTCATAGTTGGGCTCAATGTGCTGTAAACATTGCTCCATAAATCAGGTTAACAATTGTCGAATATAGATTGTGTTGTGTGTATTATTACTTAATTCAGGATATCATTTATCTATTTATCTACACTTATGGCCTTATAAGGAATATATGTCCGTTTGTTGAGTGGGTGGCTTAGTTGTACAGGTTTGGCGGCATCTGGTGGTTACTTTGAGGAACTACACCCAGAGGCCAAAGAATAATTCTCAGTCCTACAGACACCTATTGGTCTCTAACTAAGAATTGAGTCTAGCCCATTAATTTGTTATCTCATTTTACATGATACGGCGTTTCATCTGACCCTACTCAATCCACTCAATTCAACAGGTTCCAAGAGACTTTTTTTTGTACATCGTGGGCTCTTTGTATGCCTCCAAATTATCATAGCTCTAGGTGAAACGTACAACCGGGAATGCTTCGGTTTTTTTTATCACAAAATGTGATGCCCGGCCCCTGGGGGACTTCCTGTTGGGTTTAGTACATGGCACCAAGAGACTTTTTTTTTTGTACATCGTGGGCTGTTACATATGTCTCCAAATTTTCGTAACTCGAGCTGCTTCGTACAACTGGGAATGCTTCATTAAGAAGGATTTTTTTTCCTTTGCAAACAAGTGCATGCCACGACAACAGCGTGCGACGAAATAAAAAGCTTTCAATAAATTTTCATCGTCAACATCTTAAGATGAATCACACCAAGTTTGAAGATGATCAGATAAACTCTATAGGAGGATTTCGTGAAAATAAGACACCTATGAAATGGCCAAAAAAATGGCAACACGTTTCAAAGTAAATCAAAATGGCGGACTTCCTGTTGGGGTTAGCATATGTTTCAAAAAGGGTTTTTTGTACCTTGAAGCCTGTTACATATGTCTTCAAATTTTGGTAACTAGGTAAAACGTACAACCGGGAATGCTTCATTAAAGAGGAGTTTTTTAGCTCAAAATGTGATGCCCGGCCCCTGGGGGACTTCCTGTTGGGTTTAGCACATGGCACCAAGAGAATTTTTTGTACATCTTGGGCTGTTACATATGTCTACAAATTTTCGTAGCTCTAGCTGCTTCGTACAACTGGGAATGCTTCATTAAGAAGGATTTTTTTTCATTTGCAAAAAGTGCATGCCACGGCAACAGCGTGCGATGAAATAAAAAGGTTTCAATAACTTTTCATCGTCAACATCTTAAGATGAATCACACCAAGTTTGAAGATGATCGGATAAACTCTGTAGCAGGAGTTCGTTAAAATAAGACCCCTATGAAATGGCCAAAAAAATGGCCACACGTTCCAAAGTAAATCAAAATGGCGGACTTCCTGTTAGGTTTAGCATATGGTTCAAAAGGGTTTTTTGGTACTTCGAGGGCTGTTACATATGTCCTCAAATTTTGGTAACTCTCGGTGAAACGTACAGCCGGGAATGCTTCATTAAGTAAGAATTTTGAAACTAAATTTGATGCCTCGCCCCCGTCATAGTATGTCAAAAACTTTAGATTTTTTACCATGGTGTTGTCCCAGGTGTTGAGATGGTACATCCCAAGTTTGAAGTCAATCGGGTTAACCGTGTAGGAGAAGCGGGCAAAAGTATGACCCCTGTAAATGTGCAAAAATGGGCCAAAATTGGACATTTAAATGATCATACCTCACTTCCTGTCTATTTTAGGGTACACACATGAAAGAGGTTTTTGTTCATCTGGATGTGCTACAGGTGCCACAAAATTTTCATAGCCGTAGGACAATCGTAGCGGACCTGGGATCCGTTTAACCTATGTAGGGGGCGCTAAGGAGCCATTTTTCTGTTATCATGTATGGCGACTTTAAAATATCAAATTTTTCGCCAGGCGTGACGTGTGTGTAAAGTTTGGTGAGTTTTCGTTCACGTTTAGTGTCTCAAAAATGCGATCGTTTGCGGAGAATAATAATAATAATAATAATAATAATAATAATAATAATAATAATAATAATAATAATAAGAATTCCTACAAAAACAATAGGGCCTCGCAGCGGCACCGCCGCCGGTGCCGCCGCTGCTCGGGCCCTAACTAGAGCTGCGATCAGCTATAAAGGGCCCTCGCAACCCGGGCCAAGTTGGGATATTTGCATGTCGGGGAAATGGCATGTTGGGCTACTGTTTCATAGGAAACCGTCTAAATTGTAAATGTTTTTGACATGCTTTGTGTTTGCAAAGTTTCATGGAAGGCCAAAAATGATGCACAATTTAAAATCAAAATGGATTGGCACATGGCTATAGAATAATTTTTGGAGGTATTAGGCTGATAGGTATGCCTCCCAATATTCACACATCTACCTGAACCATATAATCGGATATACTTCATAAAAATATCGAGACAGCGCTATTGAGCCATTTATTACAAATTGCACAACAAATTATAAAATATTCATGTTCGTGAGAGATCTGATCTGTGTGCAAAATTTTGTGAGTTTTTGCCCATGTTTAGACTCTCAAAAAAAAAAAAATTCTTTGCAAACAATGCATCGCTACAGCAAAGGCGTGTGACGAAATAAAATATGTCAATAACTTTTCATCTTAAATATCTTAAGATGAAACATGCCAAAGAATGAAGACGATGTGATAAGTTTTGCAGAAAATATCACCCCTATAAAAGGCCCCAAAAAGTGGCTACAAATACCAAAGTAAATCAAAATGTCAGACTTCCTGTTTGGTTGAGCATTTGGTTCCAAGAGACTTTTTTGTACATCGTGGGCTCTTATGTATGCCTCCAAATTATCATATCTCTAGGTGAAACGTACAACCGTGAATGCTTCGTTAAAGAGGAGGGGTTTTTTTTTAGCACAAAATGTGATGCCCGGCCCCTGGGGGACTTCCTGTTGGGTTTAGCACATTGCACCCAGAGACTTTTTTGTACATAGTGGGCTGTTACATATGTCTCCAAATTTTCGTAGCTCTAGCTTCTTCGTACAACTGGGAATGCTATATCAAGAAGGATTTTTTTTCCTTTGCAAACAAGTGCATGCCACGACAACAGCGTGCGACGAAATAAAAAGCTTTCAATAAATTATCATCGTCAACATCTTAAGATGAATCACACCAAGTTTGAAGATGATCGGATAAACTGTAGGAGGAGTTTGTTAAAATGAGACCCCTATGAAATGGCCAAAAAAATGGCAACACGTTCCAAAGTAAATCAAAACAGCGGACTTCCTGTTGGGGTTAGCATATGTTTCAAAAAGAGTTTTTTGTACCTCGAGGCCTGTTACATATGTCTTCAAATTTTGGTAACCCTAGGTAAAACGTACAGCCGGGAATGCTTCTTTAAGTAAAAATTTTGAAACGCAAAATTTGATGCCCCACCTCTGGCGGGCTTCCTGTTTGGTTTAGCATATGGCACCAACAGACTTTTTTGTCGATCATAGTCTGTTACATATGTGTACCAATTTTCGTAGCTCTAGGTTAAACGTACACCCGGCAATACTACGTTAAGTAAGAATTTTGAAACTCTAAATTTGATGCCCCGCCGCCGTCATATAGTATGTCAAAAACTTTAGATTTTTTACCATGGTGTTGTCCCAGGTGTTGAGATGGTACATCCCAAGTTTGAACTCAATCGGGTTAACCGTGTAGGAGAAGTGGGCAAAAGTATGACCCCTGTAAATGTGCAAAAATAGGCCAAAATTGGACATTCAAATGATCATACCTCACTTCCTGTCTATTTTAGGGTACAACTATCAAAGAGGTTTTTGTTCATCTGGATGTGCTACAGGTGCCACACAATTTTCGTAGCCGTAGGACAATCGTAGCGGGACAGGGATCCGTTAAACCTATGTAGGTGGCGCTACAGAGCCATTTTTCTGGCGACTTTTTCTGGCGATTTTTATGGCGACTTTAAAATATCAAATTTTTCGTCAGGCCTGATGTGCGTGTAAAGTTTGGTGAGTTTTCGTTCACGTTTAGTGTCTCAAAAATGCGATTGTTTGCGGAGAAGAATAATAATAATAAGAAGAAGAATTCCTACAAAAACAATAGGGCCTCGCAGCGGCACCGCCGCCGGTGCTGCCGCTGCTCGGGCCCTAACTAGAGCTGCGAGCAGCTATAAAGGGCCCTCGCAACCCGGGCCACGTTGGGGTATTTGCACGTCGGGGTCCTGGCATATTAGGGTACTGTCAAATAGGAAACCATTTAAATTGTAAACGTTTTTGCCATTCTTTGTGTTTGTAAAGTTTCATGGAAAGGCCAAAAATGATGCACAATTAACAAAATAAAATCAAAATGGATTGGCACATGGCTATATAGAATACTTTTTGAATATATTAGGCATGCCTGCCAATATTCACACATCTAGCTGAATCATATAATCGTAAAGACTTCATAAAAATGTCCAGAGGGCGCTATTGATCCATTTATTACAAATTGCACAACAAATATAAAAGCATATGGCACCAACAGGCTTTTTTGTAGATCATAGTCTGTTACATATGTGTACCAATTTTCGTAGCTCTAGATTAAACGTACCACCGGCAATGCTTCGTTAAGTAAGAATTTTGAAACTGTAAATTTGATGCCCCGCCACCGTCATATAGTATGTCAAAAACTTTAGATTTTTTACCATGATGTTGTCCCAGTTGTTGAGATGGTACAGCCAGAGTTTGAAGTCAATCGGGTAAACCGTGTAGGAGAAGCGGGCAAAAGTATGACCCCTGTAAATGTGCAAAAATGGGCCAAAATTGGACATTCAAATACTCATACCTCACTTCCTGTCTATTTTAGGGTACACATATCAAAGAGGTTTTTGTTCATCTGGATGTGCTACAGGTGCCACACAATTTTCGTAGCCATAGGACAATCGTAGCGGGACAGGGATCCGTTAAACCTATGTAGGTGGCGCTACAGAGCCATTTTTCTGTTATCCTGTATGGCGACATTAAAATATAAAATTTTTTGCCAGGCCCGATCTGCGTGTAAAGTTTGGTGAGTTTTCGTTCATGTTTAGTGCCTCAAAAATGTGGTTGTTTGCGGAAAAGAATAATAACAAAGAAAAAGAAGAAGAAGAAGAAGAACTAGAGCTGCGAGCAGCTATAAAGGGCCCTCGCAGCCCGGGCCACATTGGGGTATTTGCACGTTGGGGTACTTACACGTTGGGGTACTCGCACATTGGGGTACTGGCACATTAGGAGCAAAATTTCTTTTAACATGGCATGATAAACCTTTACATGTGGATTTTTTTTGCCAGGTGTGATGTGTGTGTCAAGCTCAATGGGTTTTGGTGATTGTTAAGATCTGCAAAAATCAGCGTCCTTTTTTATTTTTAGGGAATGAGGTGACCTGATTGGTATTTTTTGCAAAAGTATATATACCCGTCATCGCTCGTACTCATTGCACGATGTTGCTTTTATTGTCCATAGAGGCTATCAAAAATAAATAAAACAAAATAAAAAAGTACATATGTTTGGATCGGTCTGATACCAGTGAACATCTTGAGTAGTGGAAAAAGTAAAAGAATATTCATAAATGACTTAGTTATTACACTTATAATGAGTTCACAAATTTTGTTCAAAATACCGTAAGTGTTTTTTTTTTTTTTTTTTTTTTTTATGCCTCAAGGACTAGGTGACGCTGTATTTATAACTGAATTTTGTCATAGAGATACCTTCACGCCTTGACTATAAATATACATGTCAAGTTTGGGATTTTTTGAAGCATGCACCGGGGAGTTATTGAGCATATCCTTCATTCACGATACTGCTTTTAACGTCCATAAAGGCTATCAAAAATAAATAAAACTAAATAAAAAATACGTATGTTTGGATAGGTCTGATGCCAGTGAACATTTTGAGTGGTGGAAAGTCAAAGAATATTCTTAAATGACTTAGTTATCACACTGAGAATGAGTTTACAATTTTTGTAAAAATACCGTAAGTGGGGTATTTTTTTTCAAGGGCTTGGTGGCGCTGCATAAAAACTGAATGTTGTCATGGAGATACCTTCAGGCCTTGACTATAAACATACATGTCAAGTTTGGGATTTCTTGGAGCATGTACTGGGGAGTTATCAAGAATATCCTCTTTCATTGCGAAATGTGTTTACATTTTTTGTAAAAATACCGTAAGTGGGGTATTTTTTTTTCATACCTCAAGGGCTAGGTGGCACTGCATATATAACTGAATGTTGTCATAAAGATAGCTTCAGGCCTTGACTATAAACATACATGTCAAGTTTGGGATTTTTTGGAGCATGTACCGGGGAGTTATTAAGCATATCCTTTTTCAGTGCGAAACATAAATTTTGATGCCCTGCCCTCATCATGTAGTATTTCGAAAAGTCAAGATTTTTTCCCCTGTCGTTGGCTCAGGTCTTGACATTGTCCAGGTCAAGTCTTAACTCAGTCGGATGAAACGTGTAGGAGAAGTGGGCAAAAGTATGCCCCCTGTAAATGTGCAAAAATCGTCAAAAATGGGACATTCAAAAATCCGTAGCTCACTTCCTGTTCATTTTAGCACATGGGTCCAAGAGAATTTTTGGAGGTCTTGGGCTCCCTCATTCTCCTAAAAATATTCCGCGTTCTTGCTTAAACGTACAACCGGGGCTGCTTCGTTAAAAATTTCTAGGGGGCGCTATTGAGTCATTTTTGTAAAAATAGCACAATCAACAATAAAATATTGCTCATTTTGCCAGGCCAGATGTGTGTGCCAAGTTTCATGAGTTTCTGTGCATGTTTAGACCTTCAAAACTGGCGTTTTTTTTCTTGGTGAAGAGTGCTTAGCCACGCCCACAGTGTTTCGCAAAAACTCACAACACGAAGTTTGTGACATCATGAAGGCCGAAACCCTCATCTGAGCAAATATGAGGTAGGTCCAGTTAACGTGTTTGGAGAAAAACGTAGAAGCAAATTCGTAAGAAAAAAAATTGCCACTAGGTGGCGCTATCAGTAAGATGAAATATAAGTTCGTAGATGTCTTTAGGGCTGGACTCTCATCAAATGTGTGAAATTTTGAGAAGATAGGATCATCTCGGTCAAGTTAATGTAGCTTTTATTGTCACGAAAAATCTTCAGATTTTGCGTAACTGTAGCGGCCACGCCCTTTGGCGAAAAGTTACAATAATTGGTGTGGGGCATGATCAACATCTTAAGTAGGGGTGTGAATTGCCTAGTACCTGACGATTCGATTCGTATCACGATTCACAGGTCACGATTCGATTCAATACCGATTAATCCCGATACGAATTTATAAGTCGATTGTTGCGATTTTTTTCATTCAAATTTAGAAAATACTAATCAGTAAGCTTGTAGAGTGTAAGATTTATATGAAAATGTATTATTTATTTATCTGAAATTTCAGTCTTATAGAGGTTGTAATCTGTTTCATGTTTGAACAGCATTAAAATAAAATATTAAGGCTTAATGTTCCGTTCATATAACATTCTTCCATGCTCAAGGTGTGAATCCTAAAAAAAAAAAAAAAAAATCGATTCTGCCGATTATTGAATCGATTCGAGAATCGCGCGATGTAGTATCGCGATATATCGCCGAATCGATTTTTTTTAACACCCCTAATCTTAAGGCTTTTCTGACCAATTTTCAACTGGATCCCTTCAACGAGCTCAGCACAGTAGCTAAATACGTAAAGTATGACATTTATTGTTACCACTAGGTGGCGCTATCTGTATAACTGAATTTTATCATGTCGATGTTTTCAGGCCGTGACTATTACGTTGCCTGAGAAGTTTGAGATTTTTTGGAGCTTGAACATGGGAGTTATTAGGGGTGTTAAAAAAAAATCGATTCGGCGATATATCGCGATACTACATCGCGCGATTCTCGAATCGATTCAATAATCGGCAGAATCGATTTTTTTTTTTTTTTTTTTTTTTTTTTTTTTTTTTTTTTTTTTTTTAGGATTCACACCTTGAGCATGGAAGAATGTTATATGAACGGAACATTAAGCCTTAATATTTTATTTTAATGCTGTTCAAACATGAAACAGATTACAACCTCTATAAGACTGAAATTTCAGATAAATAAATAATAGATTTTCATATAAATCTTACACTCTACAAGCTTACTGATTAGTATTTTCTAAATTTGAATGAAAAAAATCGCAACAATCGACTTATAAATTCGTATCGGGATTAATCGGTATCGAATCGAATCGTGACCTGTGAATCGTGATACGAATCGAATCGTCAGGTACTAGGCAATTCACACCCCTAGGAGTTATTAAGCATTTGCTCTTTCTGGACAAATGAAATTTTAAAGGCAATATTTGATGCCCCGCCCCCGTCATATAGTATTTCGAAAAGGCAAGATGTTTTGCCCAGTTGTTCTCTCAGATCTTGAGATGATAAATGCCATGTTTGAAGTCAATTGGATGAAAAATGTTTGCAAAGGGGGGAAAAAGCATGACCACAGTGAATGTGCCAAAATAGGCCAAATTTGGACATTAAAAAATTCATAGCTCACTTCCTGTACATTTTAGCTACATGGTCCCAATAGACTTTTTTTTTTTTTGTGCGTCTCAGGGTGCTACACGTGCCTGCCAATTTCTGTTGCTCTTGCTCAAACGTGCCGGGCTTGGTTTTTATTTTTCTACCCTAGGGGGCGCTATAGACTAACGTTGTTTTGACAACGTCAGAATATCAAATTTTTCGCCGGGCCTGAGGGGTGTGCAAAGTTCGGTGAGTTTTCGTGAATGTTTAGGTACCCAAAATCGCGATTGTTTGCGGAGAATAAAGAAGAAGAAGAAGAAGAAGAATTTTTACAAAAACAATAGGGACCTCGCAGCGGTCGCTGTTCGGGCCCTAATAATAATAATTCTTAGAAAAACAAGAGGGACCTCGCAGCGGTCGCTGCTCGGGCCCTAATAAAAGCGATATTTCTTTTATTTCGATAAAGTACAAATTTGCCTTGTAGGCTTTCCATTGAAGAGTAATTTGCTTCTGAGGCGTAGTTCTCGTAATGTCCCGCCTCAACTCTCGCGAGATCTCGCAGTTCATGTCGGCGGTCGCATCATGCAACGTCACGAGAATAAATTGTTTGCGTGTTTCAGACTTGATACATTTAAGGGATTTTAAATATATCTCAAATTCTATTAGAAAAATATTATAGATAGATGCAGGGAGATTTAAGAAGTCTTTGTTTATGATGCCTGGAAACAGCAGTGGCGCGGGCAGCAAGTCAAACAGCGACATCTGCTGGCTTTTAGGTCCACACATTTGGACTGTGATAGTTTACTGTTTGTATGTTTTTAATTTTAATGTTTTGTTTTCGTATGTTTGATTTTTATTCCATGTTGGCTACAGCGGTGTTCATTGTAGCGATTTTTTTTTAAAGTGTTCTCAAAATAAAGTTGAGCTGAATTTAAATTTGCTACTATTGTTAGAAACGTTTTACATACATAGATGCAATTTTGTTTTGTGTGGGTTTTTTTTGCAATGTTTTAATCACTTTGGTGATGTTTGTTGTTGGACTTGCAGCAGTTGTTCAATAGAGCATTTTAGAAAGTGGCGGACTGGCCACCATTGTGGCTTCTCGCTGAGCCACTGATCTTGTACTTCCTTTTCTCCGTGACCGGGCGGAGTCACATGACTAGTGGGAAATGCGGGAAAAAAAAGTGTTTCCATTAAAATTTTGCGAAGAACTTCCATTTCAGCACGTCTCAAAAAGCATCTAATGAAAGCGTAAATCTACTGTCTAATGGAAACGCACCTATTAAGGTGAAAAGCGCCACCTTGCCTATCAATTGTGTTTACTGGCTACTCATTCCGCATCAATTGACTAATCTGAAATGGATTTGCCTTGACTTGGTGAGCAGATTGACCAATCAGGTGTTAGGACCTGCCCACTAACTTTGACGGGCGAGCTTGACAGATAAAATAAATTCATGAAACACCGCAACAGTGACCATGAAATAATTAAATAGAGAAATAAATAAATAAATAAATAAAGCATCATAGTAAATGTAATTAATGACACATTTAATTAATTAATGACACATTTAATTAATGACACTTTTATTTCATTATTTAATGGTGTATTTATTTATTTAATGTTGGCACTTTTGGTCCTCCATAGTTATCAACTTTGCTCTTGGAGAATTAAATAAGCAGAGAGAGAGAGAGAGTTAGCTCTTACCTTTAGCAAGTCTTGTTCTGGATGATGCCGCCCTAAGTGGCTGTCATATTCGTCATGTTTCCAGTGTAACTATTGTGAGACAGTTCTTGTATACACAAGTCCGTCTCTTCTCTATTCCATTTGATAAAATCCGAAATGTATCCATTCCACACTATCAATATATCCACATCTGACTTCTATGCAGCCGGCGTTTTGTTTACTTGGGTCTTCTTCGGCTGAAGACTGCCGCACATTTCCCCGCCACTCTTATGAGGCGCTCCCTCTAGCGGCCCGCCAAGTAATTGCCCAATAAGGAACAATGGAGCCGTTACAGCGGCTGTATCGATACTTGGCATAGTTATATCGATAACCCATCGTGAGAGAAAATATCGCGATGTGTCGCCGTATCGAGATATCGTCACACCCCTGTAACGCACAGTGATCCATGACGCTAACTCTAGAACAAAACTTACTCTCTGAATAAAATACTTTCACTATATAAAATAATTACAAAATGAAGTAAAATGCAGTTCTAAATAATCAGTAATTGCATACTACTACTTACTTGTCAGCCGAGGTATGCTGCTCCGACGAGTTCGACGGCGTGATGATGTAATTGGCACGCATGCGCAGATGTGTGAGGTATGCTACTTCGACGGGTATGCTGTTTTGTCGGAACACCGGCGAAGCTGACCCTGCACGATTGGTGACGCACATGCACAGAAGATCCCACCATCTTGGATCGCCAACGACGGCAACCACACTAGTACACAGGTAGTGTTCACCCTGCGAATTGTAACATAACTGCTTAATACTGCCAGCCATTTTAGAAAATTTCAAAATTTTCAATACCCACGCAATATTACGTACAATAATTATATATAAGCTGAATTTACCAAATGACAGAATAGAATACTTTTTGCCTCGTCCCGTTCTTTTATAATTGAGAGTAGAAAAATGTAGGTTTGCCAAAATACAGCCATTTCTCCCATGGACTCTGAAACTGTGTTTATTTCGTATAAAATGGGGCAATGATGTCATTTACCGGTGGTTGGGCATCAGTAAAGTTGTTTCCAAGTTTGACATTTACAGTGGAGCATAATCAGATTCACCCCCATCTATCCCCGCTCTAAAAAATATAATTGACAAGTATACTCGTCAAAGGCAGTGAATGAGTTAATGCGCATACCTTCAGAAGTTGGGGGCAAATTGCATGATTCAGAAAAGTCCATTATTTTCACCTGTGTGGTTGATCCTCGTGTTGATACGGTCGCAGCCAGTTTGTGACGTCTTTTTTTTGTACTTTGCAGGCAAGTGCATTGTTAAAAAAATGTTTTCCTTCTATGATTGTTTAGGCAGTGGTTATTTTTGTTGGAACCGGCAACCCTCCTGTGAGCGTTATTTTGCCGTGAATGTCTCTGGTTAATCAGAGGATCGAGAAAATGCCGTGATTGCTTGTAGACTTTACTCGCGGGTATGAAAAATCACAAATGTGCATTGCATGTTTATGCCACTGTGCGACAGCAACGCACATGCTGTCTTGTTGAGAGCACGTTAGCTTAGCCACTGGTTAGCATCACAAACTCAGGTGAACAAGTTGGCGAATTACCAGTCACGGTAAAATAAACCCCGCGGATTGTTTATCTTGGCCAAACCATACGCAACCGCAACATCTTGTAACCAAACAGCCTCCACACGACGAAGCTCACTCACACTTTGCCGAAGATGCGACAGAACTGGCTGCAGCTCTTGCAGCCTCACACGCTCCGACATTGTTTTTTTTATGCAGCAGCGAACGTGTGTAGATCAAAATTGAAATGAGGACGTATAATGTTACGCATTACGTCATCACTTCAATTTCGCGATATTTCAAATTTTTATCACCCAAAAAAATACACCGGTAATATCGTAGAAGGTATGATATGGAACACCCCTTCTGTACAGTGGTACCTCTACTTACGAAATTAATTGATTCTGGAAGAAAGTTCTTAAGGCCTCAGTATGCTTCTGTGAGAGGCTCGTGCGGAGGCGTTACGGCGTAGCTCCGCTCGTGCGTTTGCCTTCCGACTTGTGCGCAATACACATCTGTGTCTGCTGGAGTTTCACACCAAGTCCCGCTGTCGCTATGGCTGGGATGCCACAGAGTGGCGATTCCTCTGTGTTTTATGACGGATTCAGGAAGTTCAATTTAATTCAGAAACACGAAACAAAGTCGGGGGAGAGTAAGTTCATCACCGTGGCAATTAATTATTGCCAATTTGCACCGGTGTTGGCCGTAAACTCGCCAAAACACAACAGCCATGCGCTTAGCGAACACAGTTATTTTTTTTTTTAAGTTATTGTTGTTTTCCGCCTCTCGTCCCAGGCACATATCCACATGCACAGCCGTGGTCTCCGAGCAGTAAGTCGATTTGCGCCGCCAGTTGCCTTCACTGAAACTATCTGGGTGGGGGGCGGGGAGAGAGAGAGAAAAAAAAGAAAAAACGCCATTGAACGGACCAATCAGAAACGAGCTACGCCCCGCCATCTACGGCGTTCAAGGATTGGCGACGTGTGCACCGCAGCCGTCCA